>NC_069507.1:157955147-158095147 GCF_027579735.1 Bombina bombina | reverse complement strand
TATCAATTTGCACACTAATTTTAGCACGTTTAGCGATATTGATATAGCCCTCTGCGCTATCAATAGCGTTCCACTTGTATACTGGGCCAGTATCATTATATAGAATTCCATGGTTACTATTGATTTACAAGTGAGATACGTTTGCTTCCAAGCTGAGAGTAGCAAACATTTTAAGGCATTAAAATTTTGTACAGAGGATTAGATTTAAATTTTAGATAATGCAAATATGCCAGTGTTGCAATATATATTTTTTTGCCAGACGTTTCTGTAAAATATCTTCTTTATATTGTGTTTGTTCTGCTACCTTCTAGAGGGATTAGATGTTTTTTTAAAGGGACAGTAAACACCAAAAAATTTATTGTTCAAAAAATAGATAACAACCAACATTGTTATATCAATATACGTTTTTACCTCTATGATTACCTTGTATCTAAGCTTCTGCAGACAGACTCCTTATCTAGATTTTTTGACAGACTTGCATTTCATACAATTAGTGCTGACTCAAATAACTCCACTGGATTGAGCACAATGTTATCTATATGGCACACATGATCAAACAGTACATGTTATTAGCTATTCACAGCCAGACTGTGAAATAAGAGATGGATTGCAGAGTATTAGAAATCAACCTTTCAGCCTACCTAGGTGTAGCCTTTAACAAACAATACCAAGAGAAAAAAAAGCTAATTTTATGACAAAAGTAAACTGGAAAGTTGTTTAAAATGACATGCTCTATCTGAATAATAAAGGTTTAATTTGGACTTTACTATCCCTTTAAGGAACACTGAACTCAAAATTAAACTTTCATGATTCAGATAAAGCATGCAATTTTAAACAACTTTCAAGTTTGCTTTCATTATGAATTTGTGCTCAGTCTTTTTATATGCACACTTTCTGAGGCACCAGCTCCTACTGAGCATGTGCAAAACTTGACAGTGTATATGATAATGTAATTGGCTGATGTCTGTCACATGATACAGTGGGCAAGGAAATCAAGAAAAAGTTCTTTTGCATTGTCTATTGTATTGTGCATCTGTGGATTAAGCAATTCTACTGTATTTAATGGTCTTTTAAAGGGATAGTCTACTCCAGAATTTTCATGGTTGAAAAAGATAGATAATCCCTTTATTACCCAGTCATCAGTTTTGAATAACCAACACTATTAAATTAAATTAATACATTTTGTACCTCTGTGACTACCTTGTTTTAAGCCAAACAGTGCTGAATCTTAAATAACTCCACGGGAGTGAGCCCAGTGTTATCTAAATGACACATATGAACTAGCAGTGTCTAACTGTTAAAATGCACTGAGATAAGAGGCAGTTCAAAGGCTTAGAAATGAGCACATGAGCCTACCTAGGTTTAGTTTTCCACAAAGAATACCAAGAGAGCAAAGCAAATTTGATGATAAAAGTAAATTGGAAAGCTTTTTAAAATTGCATGCCCTATTGGAAACATGAGAGTTTAATTTTGACCAGAATGTCCCTTTAAGTATTTTGTAGTGTCCCAGTCATATATTTTCTTTTACATAAGAAAAAGATAATCACCAGGTTATTGCTTGTTTGTAAAACTTTGTACCTTGTGCTAACAAAATTACATTGTTAAACGCTTTTAAAACATTTTCACCTAGATTACGAGTGCTAACGAGCAGTTTATGCTCACGCTTACTTACAGACAGCGCTGGTATTATGGGTTTTTACAAACCCGGCGTTAACCGCAAAAAAGTGAGCGTAGAGCAAAATTTTGCTCCACATCTCACCTCAATACCAGCGCTGCTTACATTAGCGGTGAGCTGGCTAAACGTGCTCGTGCACGATTTCCCCATAGGAATCAATGGGGGAGAGCCGGCTGAAAAAAAAGTGTAACACCTGCAAAAAAGCAGCGTAAAGCTCCTAACGCAGCCCCATTGATTCTTATGGGGAAAATACATTTATGTCTACACCTAACACCCTAACATGAACCCCAAGTCTAAACACCCCTAATATTACACTTATTAACCCCTAATCTGCCGCCCTTCGACATCTCCAACACCTGCATTATATTATTAACCCCTAATCTGCCGCTCCGGACACCGCCGCCACCTACATTATACTTATGAACCCCTAATCTGCTTCCCCAACATCGCCGACACCTACATTATATTTATTAACCCCTAATCTGACGCCCCCAATGTCGCCGCAACCTAACTACATTTATTAACCCCTAATCTGCCGCCCCCAACGTCGCCACCACTATAATAAAGTTATTAACCCCTAAACCTAAGTCTAACCCTAACTCTAACCCCCCCTAACTTAAATATCATTTAAATAAATCTAAATAAAATTACTACAATTAACTAAATAATTCCTATTTAAAACTAAATACTTACCTATAAAATAAACCCTAAGCTAGCTACAATATAACTAATAGTTACATTGTATCTAGCTTAGGGTTTAGTTTTATTGTACAGGCAACTTTGTATTTATTTTAACTAGGTACAATAGTTATTAAATAGTTATTAACTATTTAATAACTACCTAGTTAAAATAAAGACAAATTTACCTGTAAAATAAAACCTAACCTAAGTCACAATTACTAAGAAAATAAATGTGTTCAGAGCGCCTCAAATGGGCTAGGTGTTGTACAATGTGTAGAGTGTGTATTTAGAAATATTTTAATTGTAAATCTAGTACTTTACACAAGAATAAAACATGCCACGGTGGGTACAGTGGTAATAAATGACAATAAAAACAATAAGATGTGTATCCACTCTTGTACAAATTAAATATTGAATATATCTATATAAAAACACTGAATATAAAATGATACAGAGGCAATAATAATGGTAGCCCCAATAAAAATATGAGAAAGTTAAAATTCCAAACAATGTCTGAAAGAAATCAATCCAATGTGTGGATTAATAAAATGCAGTAAATCAAATGAATGGATTGCTGATATTGACTATGAGGAGGATACCGTAAGAGATATTATGTACCAGTGTTGGTGGTGATAATGTGTATAAAAATGGAGTGAAAAATTATCCTTAGTGATTGCAAATATAAAGAAATCAGACAGTGTCAACTTGCTTATTCAGAAGTGAAAAAAATGATGTGAAAAATTGAAAAATTTACAAAGGAAAAAATGAAAAAATGCTGCTCAAAAAATGAAAAAAGAGAGCAAAGTCAGTGATCAAAGAAAAAAAAAAAAAAAAAAAGAGAACAAAGTCAGTGATTGTAATCCAAGAAACAAAATCCTAAAAAAGGCTAAATGTGAAGATCCAAATAAAAGTCAAAAGTTAAAGTGAATGTCAAGTCACGTTCACCACTCTTCCTCATCTTGTTAATTACCTAAAATAAACGTTAGTTTAATTCATCATTTTATTATAATTTAAGATTAAAACCATAATTGAAGGATTTATAAACCTACTTCGCTTACTTTCTTCCTCCGTCCGCCATCTTGTCCCTCGTATCTAATTTGATTGACATTGCCCTTAACGAATTCTAGCTCATACCCCGTGGCGTCCAGCCCCTTTTTGCACACGTAACGCGATCAAACTGTGCATGCGTTCCCTAACAAATCGTCATTGACAATCCATGCTCGTTCACATGTAGCGCATGCGCAAACAATTCCGAACACCTAACGCATGCGCAATGTCTATCTATCTGTCAACCGCGGTCCACGATCCCCAATAAAGTGTTTAACCCCTAAACCGCCTCTCCCGGACCCCGCAGCTACCTAATAAAGTTATTAACCCCTAAACCGCCGCCATCTAACTTAGCTACCCCACCGCCATCTACCCCATCTACCCCGCCGCCATCTACCCCGCCGACATCTACCCCATCTACCCCGCCGACATCTACCGCGCCACCATCTACCCCATCTACCCCGCCGACATCTACCCCATCTACCCCGCCGACATCTACCCCATCTACCCCGCCGACATCTACCCCATCTACTCCGCCGACATCTACCCAGCCGCCATCTATTTTAAAAATATTAACCCCTAATTTAATCCCCCTACACCACCGCCAGCTATCCTAACTATATTAAACCTAATTATATTAGGGTTAATATAGTTATTATATTATATATATATTAAGTATAATAACCCTATCTAACTCTAACATCCCTAACTAAACTCTTATTAAAATAAATATAATATTAATATTATTAATGAAAATATTCCTATTTAAATCTAAATACTTACCTATAAAATAAACCCTAAGATAGCTACAATGTAATTAATAAATTACATTGTATCGATTTTAGGGTTTATATTTATTTTACAGGCAACTTTGTATTTATTTTAACTAGGTACAATAGCTATTAAATATTTATTTACTATTTAATTGCTACCTAGTTAAAATAATTACCAATGTACCTGTAAAATAAATCCTAACCTAAGTTACAAATACACCTACACTATCAATAAATTAAATAAACTACAAATATCTAAACTAAAATACAATAAATTAAACTAAACTAAATTACAAAAAAACAAACAAACACTAAATTACAAAAAATAAAAAAAAGATTACAAGATTTTTAAGCTTATTACACCTATTCTAAGCCCCCTAATAAAATAATAAAGCCCCCCAAAATAAAAAAATTTCCCTGCCCTATTCTAAATTAAAAAATTTCAAAGCTCTTTTACCTTACCAGCCCTTAAAAGGGCTTTTTGCGGGGCATGCCCCAAAGAAAACTGCTCTTTTGCCTGTAAAGATAAACATAATACCCCCCCCCCCCAACATTACAACCCACCACCCACATACCCCTATTCTAAACCCACCCAAACCCCCCTTAAATAAACCTAACACTACCCCCCTGAAGATCTCCCTACCTTGTATTCACCCAGCCGGGCAGAACTCTTCATCCGATCCGGGCAATGTCTTCAATCAAGCTGCAGAGAGTCTTCTTCCATCCGGTGATGTCTTCAAGCAAAGCGGCATCTTCAATCTTCTTTCTTCGCTCCTCCGCCGCGGAGCATCCATCCGGCACGACGACTTCCCGACGAATGAGGTACCTTTAAATGACGTCATCCAAGATGGCGTCCGTTGAATTCCGATTGGCTGATAGGATTCTATCAGCCAATCGGAATTAAGGTAGAAAAATCTGATTGGTTGATTGAATCAGCCAATCAGATTCAAGTTCAATCCGATTGGCTGATTGGTTCACTACAAAAGGGACACTTTTGACAACCAGCTGGCAGTCTTGAGAAAGGCCTAGAGGAGGCCAAAACGTGTTGACCACAGCTGGTAAGCACTATTCTGATTTTATATGTTTTTAGTACCATCTACACTATTGTTGTTTTTATTTGCTTTTAGGTTTAATTTATGATTTAAAAAGAAAAACATTTTTTTTGGATTGGAGTTTCTCCCAACCACCAAAGGTTCTCACCATCAGGAACAGGAACACTAGGCCATTAATTGGGTTTGACCTAAAAGACCCTTGACTTTATTCTCACCATCAGGAACCTCAGATGGACTCTCACCAATAGGAAAATAAGGTTTCCTTTTCTTCACATTATTAACTTTTGACTTTTATTTGGATCTTCACATTTAGCCTTTTTTAGGATTTTGTTTCTTCGATTAAAATCACTGACTTTGTTCTCTTTTTTTTTTTTTTTTAGCAGCATTTTTTCATTTTTTCCTTTGTAATTTTTTCAATTTTTCACATCATTTTTTTCACTTTTGAATAAGCAAGTTGACACTGTCTGTTTTCTTTATATTTGCAATCACTAAGGATAATGTTTCACTCCCTTTTTATACACATTATCACCACCAACACTGGTACATAATATCTCTTACGGTATCCACCTCATAGTCGATATCAGCAATCCATTCATTTGATTTACTGCATTTTATTAATCCACACATTGGATTGATTTCTTTCAGACATTGTTTGGAATTTTAACTTTCTCATATTTTTATTGGGGCTACCATTATTTCTGCCTCTGTATCATTTTATATTCAGTGTTTTTATATAGATATATTCAATATTTAATTTGTACAAGAGTGGATCCACATCTTATTGTTTTTATTGTCATTTATTACCACTGTACCCACCGTGGCATGTTTTATTCTTGTGTAAAGTACTAGATTTACAATTAAAATATTTCTAAATACACACTCTACACATTGTACAACACCTAGCCCATTTGAGGCGCTCTGAACACATTTATTTTCTTAGTACATTTTCCAAGCTAGCTAGTTAGCCTACTGTTCAGAGCTATAGGTGCTTGTCTTTGGCGCTACACCCCATCAAAATCTCTAAGTTACAATTACACCTAACACTACACTACAACTAAATTAATTACCTAAACTGAATACAATTAATTACAATTAAATAAAATTATCTAAAGTACAAAAAAAACAAACACTAAATTACAGAAAATAATAAAGAAATTACAAGATTTTTAAACTAATTACACCTAATCTAATCCCCCTAACAAAATAAAAAAGCCCCCCAAAATAAAAAAAAAGCCCTACCCTACACTAAATAACAAAATAGCCCTTAAAAGGGTCTTTTGCGGGGCATTGCCCCAAAGTAATCAGCTCTTTTACCTGAAAAAAAATTGCAATCCCCCCAACATTAAAACCCACCCACCACCCACACAACCAACCCTACTCTAAAACCCACCCAATCCCCCCTTAAAAAAACTAACACTAACCCACTGAAGATCACCTTACCGGGAGACGTCTTCACCCAACCGGCGGGCCGAAGTCCTCAACGAAGCCGGGAGAAGTCTTCATCCAAGCTGGGCGAAGTGGTCCTCCAGACGGGCAGAAGTCTTCATCCAGACGGCATCTTCTATCTTCATCCATCCGGTGCAGAGCGGGTCCATCTTTAAGACATCTGACGTGGAGCATCCTCTTCAAACGACGGCTAAACACAGAATGAAGGTTCCTTTAAATGTTGTCATCCAAGATGGCGTCCCTTCAATTCCAATTGGCTGATAGAATTCTATCAGCCAATCGGAATTAAGGTAGAAAAAATCCTATTGGCTGATGCAATCAGCCAATAGGATTGAATTGGCATTCTATTGGCTGATTGGAACAGCCAATAGAATGCCAGCTCAATCCTATTAGCTGATTGTCTTGAAGATGGATCCTCTCCGCGCCGGATGGATGAAGAATTCTGCCCGTCTGGAGGACCGCTTCGCCTGACTTGGATGAAGACTTCTCCTGGCTTCGTTGAGGACTTCGGCCGGTTGGGTGAAGACGTCTCCCGGTAAGGTGATCTTCAGGGGTTAGTGTTAGTTTTTTTTAAGGGGGGATTGGGTGGGTTTTAGAGTAGGGTTGGTTGTGTGGGTGGTGGGTTTTAATGTTGGGGGGGGATTGTAATTTTTTTCAGGTAAAAGAGCTGATTACTTTGGGGCAATGCCCCGCAAAAGGCCCTTTTAAGGGCTATTTGTAATTTAGTGTAGGGTAGGGCTGTTTTTTATTTTGGGGGGACTTTTTTTATTTTGTTAGGGGGATTAGATTAGGTGTAATTAGTTTAAAAATCTTGTAATTTTCTTATTATTTTCTGTAATTTAGTATTTGTTTTTTTGTATTTTAGATAATTTTATTTAATTGTAATTAATTGTGTTTGATTTAGGTAATTAATTTAATTGTAGTGTAGTGTAGTGTTAGGTGTAATTGTAACTTAGGTTAGGTTTTATTTTACAGGTAAATTTGTCTTTATTTTAACTAGGTAGTTATTAAATAGTTAATGACTATTTAATAACTATTGTACCTAGTTAAAATAAATACAAAGTTGCCTGTAAAATAAAAATAAACCCTAAGCTAGCTACAATGTAACTATTAGTTATATTGTAGCTAGCTTAGGGTTTATTTTACAGGTAAGTATTAAGTTTTAAATAGGAATAATTTAGTTAATGATAGTAATTTTATTTAGATTTAATTAAATTATATTTAAGTTAGGGGGTGTTAGGGTTAGACTTAGATTTAGGGGTTAATAAATTTAATATAGTGGCGGCAACGTTGGGGGGGGCGGCAGATTAGGGGTTAATAAATGTAGGTAGATTTCGGCGATGTTAGGGACGGCAGATTAGGGGTTAATAATATTTAACTAATGTTTGCGATGCCGGAGTGTGGCGGTTTAGGGGTTAATATATTTATTATAGTGGTGATGTTCGGCAGATTAGGGGTTAAAAAAAATTTTTTAGTGTTTGCGATGCGGGGGGCCTCGGTTTAGGGGTTAATAGGTAGTTTATGGGTGTTAGTGTACTTTTTAGCACTTTAGTTAAGAGTTTTATGCTACAGCGTTGTAGTGTAAAACTCTTAACTACTGACTTTAAAATGCGGTACCAGTCTTGACAGGAGAGGGTCTACCGCTCACTTTTTGGAAGACTCTTAATACCGGCGCTATGCAAGTCCCATTGAAAATATAGGATACGCAATTGACGTAGGTGGATTTGCGGTATTTCCAAGTCTGGCCAAAAAAGTGAGCGGTACACCTGTAACTTCAAGACTCGTAATACCAACGGGCGTTAAAAAGCAGCGTTGGGACCGGCCAACGCTGCTTTTTAAGGCTAACGCAAAACTCGTAATCTAGGCCTTATTTTGGGGATGGACTTCCAGTAACTGACATCATACTGCACACACCTCCTACAGCACACTAACATTCTCACCACCATTTAAGATGGAAGAACCTTTTAAAATAAGATCATTTTCTAATTTTGTAACAAGGAGGAATTGAACCAATAATATTGTATCTTAGTATATAAATTTGCATATGAAGATGAGGAAAAAGGAAAACACGCTGGGTCTTTGGAGTATATCCACCAATTTATTTGGATACAGGTTTTCGTAAGCCAGGCAAACTCTGTAGCTGACGCATTTCGCGCATGCGTACATGCGCTTCATCAGATATATACATTTGCAGCCTAATGTTATAGACCGGTGTGATGGAGTGTATATACTCATCCCTGTAGAAAGGGAGTGCTCATTTCTCTATAGGGAAATATACCATCCTGAAAGAAGCAAAATGCTGGAAGGCTTGCCAGCTCACTGCTGCAAACATTCCTATAAGTAACAGGCAGGCAACAAGAAGACAATTAACAACAGCTGAGAACAGTTACAGGATTTTATAAGACAGCTCTTGCAAGCAAGGTTAGATTAATTTGGATTTCAGACAGGGAATTAAAGGGATAGTAAACCCCAAATTTTTCTTTTATGATTCAGATAGAACATACAATTTTAAACAACTTTCCAATTTAATTCTATTATCACATTTTCTTCATTCTCTTGTTATCCATTGCAGAAGAGACAGCATTACACTACTGATAGGAAGCTGAAAATATCTATTTAGCCAATCACAAGAGACAAATGTGTGCAGGCACCAATTAGCAGCAGCTCCCACTAGTGTATGATATGTGCGTATTCATTTTTTAACAAGGGATACTAAGAGAATGAAGCGCATTTGAAAATAGAAGTGAATTTAAAAGTGTCTTAAAATGATATGCTCTTTCTGAATCATGCAACTTTAATTTTTAATTTCCTATCCCTTTAACTAGACAATGGAAGAGTTGTCTTGGGTTACCTGTATTTAAACGTCTAATGCTTTATTATAACAACTTGTAGGATTATATAAATTGTGTTTTTTTTATTGTTCTAAACTGTATCAAATTGTAAAATAAAGTGTGTTTTCTTTCAGTAACTACAGTATAATTTGTTATACAGTAGTTACTGAATTGTTTTTATAATTTCCGAAGTGAAATGTGTAGCCTCGATTTACTAAAAACAGCGGAAGCAGAGACAGCGTAGAGCGTTCTGCTATTCTGCAACAGAGAAGGGAGTACGGTATCTGATTGGTTCAGGATAGCTGTGCTGCGGAAGAAGCAACAGTAGAAGGGAAATATTACTGATAAAGTGAGATTTCAGGTATAAGTCTGGGACACAAACTGATGATTTTAGCATTAAATTAAAATGAAGTGTTAAAAAGTTGAAGTTTATCTCCCTTTAATATATTAGGTTGAAGCATCTGGTTTAACAGCATTTTAAACGGGTTTGTCCAGCCTAAAGCCTGGAGGCATTTTATCCTTCCACTTCTGCAAACTGAGCACTGCATGTGTTAAAATCAGAGATACATTTTTAATTAATCTGATATTATATTGATAATATTGCACTTTTAAGAAGAAATGTGTACGTATCAAGATGTAGCAGGAAACTGTATGTGTGTCATTCTAGATCTGTGCAATAACTCATGCATATTATTGCATTAGAAGCAGACATGCTTCTATTTAAATCAATCACTGTCCCAGTAATTGCTGTTACTCGGGGCAAACTGACAACCCATGGGGCCACAGGGCAAAAAAAAAAAAGATGAAGGGCCCCTTTCAAACTGCCCACAGTCCTGCTCCACCCAACCGTGGGACAGATTACAAGTGGCGTGCTAAATTTCCACTCACGTGCAAACTTCACTAGAAGTAAGCTTTTAATGTGGGCGGGTTAGCGCACATATTATAAGTTTGCTCGTGAGCGAAACCTGATGCACACTAACTTCAGGACTTCGCATATGACGACCATGCTTACTTCTCCCCATAGACTTCAATAAAGCACTTATCTATTTGTGTGCTAACCCGACACGCATTTGACTAACTGCGTGAAGCTCAAAGGTAGGTGTGCATATTTTTACACTCCAATGTTCTTTACATAAAAGAAAATATTCTTTTTATTTAAAAAAAATAATATATATACTGTATATATATCCCCATTTCAGAAAATGTTAGGACAGTATGGAAAATGCAAAATAAACAAACAAAAAGAGTCATTTCAAAATTCAGTTCACCCTGTATTATATTGAAAACACATTATTAACACATTATTTGATGTTTTACTTTGTGAATTAAATGTATTTTTGAAAATATACACTCATTTCAAATCTGATGACTGCAAAAAAAGTTGGGACAGTTTACTGTTTACCACTGTGTGACATCACCTTTTCTTTTAATAACACTTGTTACGCATTTGGACATTAGTTGTAATATAAAGTGTGTTTTTTCAGTAACTGCTGTATAATTTGTTAAGTAAAATGTGTCAATTCCTTAGACACCAGTTGGTTAAGGTTAGCAAGTGGAATTTTCCCCCATTCATCCATCATCCATGTGTTCAGCTGCGCAACTGTATGTGGACTTCGTTGCCTTATTTTCCGCTTCATAATGCGCTACACATTCTCAACTGGAGATAGGCCAGGACTGCAGGTAGGCCATGTTGGCACCTGCACTCTCTGCTTACGCAACCATGTGCTTGTAATACGGGCAGAATGTGGTTTGGCATTGTCCTGCTGGAAAATGCAATGACGTCTCTGGAAAAGACTGCATCTGGATGGCAGCATATGTTGCTCCAAAATGTATACATATCTTTCTGCATTAATGTTGTCCTCACAGATGTGCAAGTTACCCATTCCATGGGCACTGACACCCCCCATACCATGACAGACACTGGCTTTTGGACCTGACGCTGATAACTGCTTGGATGGTCTTTTCTCCTCTTTGGCCTGGAGAACACGACGGCTGTTTTTTTATTTGAAATGTTGACTCGTTGGACCACAAAACATGATTCCACTGTGCTACTGTCCATCTCAGATGAGACCGAGCCTTGAGAAGTCGGCGGAGCTTCTGGACAGTGTTGATGTACGGCAAAGGTTTACCAAAGTATTCCCGAGCGCATGTCCGGATATCCATTACAGATCAATGACAGTTTTTGAGACAGTGACATCTGATGGATCAGAAATCACATGCATTAAGAAGTGGTTTTTGGCCTTGCGCTTTTATGTGCTGAGATTTGACCAGATTCCTTTTAATTAAATTGTGCATTGTAGAAGGTAAAATGCCCAAAATCCTACTGATTTGTCTTTGGGGAATATTGTTCTCAAAGTGTTGGATTATTCGCTGACGCATCTGTTGGCAAATTGGCGAGCCTCGACCCATCCTTGCTCTTGAAGAATTAGGCCTTTTTTGGAGGCTCCTTATATACTATGATTACACCATTGCCTGGCCTGTTTCATATCACCTTCTTATTTCAACTTGTCACAAATAGCTATTAGTCCTAAATTTCCCCTGTCCCAACATTTTTGGAACGTTTTACAGTCATCACATTTGAAATGAGTGTACATTTTCAAAAATACATTAAAACCACAAAGTAAAGTTTCAACACAGTACAGGGTGAATTGAATTTTTAAATGACTTTTTTTTTTTTTGCATTTTCCATACTGTCGCAACTTTTTCAGAATTGGGGTTGTAAATAAAGTATAACTATAATAATAAGTTGGTGGAGTCTAGAGTTACTTGCCTTTGGAAGAGTTAATTGATATTTTGGAATACCAGGTCTCAAAAAGGGATTATCTTGGGACATATCCACCATAAGTGATAAATTGTACCACTGTTACCACAAGGAAACAGATATTTGGATTTCTGCTGGGTAAGATCCCACCTAGCAAGAAAGAGGTATAGGCAGCACTCCAAGAATCCTTGATAAAAACAGTCTTTTATTGTACTAAAATGTATAAAAACATGTCCTGACATGTTTCGTGCTGTGCTATTAAGTGCCACATGGCACAAAACATGCCAGGACTCCTTCTCCTCCTCCTACTGTGATTGCAATGTGAGTGCATGCTTTTATACATTTTTGTTCAATAAAAGACTGTTTTTATCAAGGATTCTTGGAGTGCTGCCTATACCTCCTTTCTTGCTTGACTTTTTGGGCTGGCTCGGCTTGATTTTTGGTTTGCACCCAATGCACACACATTCGCTAGTTGGCGTTTGTGTTTGTCTGTTGGAAGATCCCTGCTCCGATTGGTTCCAGTTGTCCACACCTCCTTGGACGGAGCAACGCCACTTTCCTTCCACAAGATACCACCTAGATAGGAGTTTAAAATTTGTCTCAATAATTGATGCTGATGATATTGATTTGGCAAATAATAATAATTTATAGCTTATTGTTTTGTGCATCTAGCAAATTCCATTAACATTTCTTCTGTACCTAACTGCAGGTAGAGGAACCATGTGCAGAAAAAAAGAGATTAAAGATCTGTCAGGCAACAGTTGTGTAAAAATGACATTTAAGCATATTATATTGCAATTCACATTTTCAAAGAGCAACCAGTATGTGTTCTCCAATTGTTCTGGATATGGAGCATTATTAGAAGAAGCTAATTAAACTGCAATACAGAAGATTCATTCAGTAGACTTAGTCTGTACCTGGTGTGCTTATATTAATGTTGGCCTTCTGACATTTTGCTTTCCCTTTTCAGCTGACAATTAATGTAATATTAATGCTTTGTGTTGTGAAATAAGTTATTTTAAGCAGTGTTTGAAGAGTATGGCCTGCCAGGGTGTTATCATGTCTGGAAGTGTTTAAATACCATGCCAACTGTCAATCAAAATCAAATGAATGAATTACGTCTGCTGAAAATGTTTGCCTTGCAGGAGACAAAAAGATGCACAGCTATAATAGAATACATTAACAGGGGAGAGGCTTTGCAATTCTTTCCAATGTGATTTAAATTATTTTATTATAAAAACATGAAAAAAATGTTTGTGACCTTTTGCACAAGCACATTTTCATCCCTAAAATTGTTTTAGAAAGAGACATTTTTAATACTGCCCTCTGCCTGTGATCATCTTAAAAAAAAAATGTTAGCCTTTGCTTCTTTTCGACTTTTATCAGTCAGAATATATTAATTATAAAAATCAAAACCAAAAAATAAAAAAATACATTGTACTCATTTAACTTTATATATAGCACAAGGCGATAAGCCTGCCCAGAGGACAGTCTATTTAAAAATACTGAAAAATAAACAAAATTATCAAAAATAAAAAATAAATAAACCCAATCTAATACCCATATAAAAACACCCCCTAATCTAACAATAAACTACCAATAGCCCTTAAAATTGCCTTTTGTAGGGCATTGCCCTAAGTTAAACAGCTCTTTTACCTAGAAAAAAAATTCCAAAGTACCCCCAAAAATAAAAAGTCTAAAAAAAAAAACTAAAAAAATATATAAATGGGATACCTTGCATTCAATCTTCAGTGTGCATTCTTGCTCCGCGTTCACCTCTGCTCCTTGTAACCTTCACCCCGGATGAAGATAGAAGAGGTGCCCTCGCTGGAAGAAGACCTTCACCACCTTGAAGAAGACCTTCACCACCTGGAAGAAGATCTTCACCACCTGGAAGAAGACCTTCTCCGCCGGACTTCAGGAACTGTTTGTACCTATTTCGGGGTTAGACTTACATTTTTTGGGGTGTTTTTTTTTTTTTTTTAGATTAGGGATTTTTTATTTTTTAATGGGCAGCAAAAAGAGTTGAACGCCCAAACAAATGCCCCTTTAGGGGTAATGGGTAGCTTAGGTTTTTTAGACTTAGGCTTTTTATTTTGGGGGGTTGTGTGGGTGGGGTTTACTTATAGGGGGCAATTAGTACTTTATTTAGGTTAAAGGAGCTGATCGCTTTAGGGCAATGCCCTACAAAAGGCCCTTTTAAGGGCTATTGGTAGTTTAGTGTTAGTGTTTGGTTTTTTTAGATTAGGGCTTTTTTATTTTAATGGGCAGCAAAATAGCTGATTGCCCTTTTTAATGGCAATTCCCATACAAATGCTCCTTTAGGGGCAATGGTTAGCTTAGGTTTTTTTAGACATAGGTTTTTTTATTTTGGGGGGTTGGTTGGATGGTGGGGGTTTATCTGTTAGGGGGTACTTTGTATTTTTAGGGTTTACTTTGTATATCTGTTTCTTTTAGGTAAAATAGCTGTTTAACTTAGGGCAATGCCTTACAAAAGGCCCATTTAAGGGCTATTGGTAGTTTAGTGTTAGATTAGTTGGTGTTTTTATTTCTTTCCTAAGATATGGAGAGTCCACAATGTCATTCAATTACTAGTGGGGAATATCACTCCTGGCCAGCAGGAGGAGGCAAAGAGCACCACAGCAAAGTTGTTAAGTGTCACTCCCATACCCATAATCCCCAGTCATTCTCTTTGCCTCTGTCAATGGAGAAGGTGAATTTTGGTGTCTGAAGAAATTAATTCCTTTTTCGGGTACTTTTCCCTGCAAGCAAGGATTTTGTGTTTAGCCGAGTCCACGTCAATCTCTTTAGTAGAGTAGTGGTGACTTATAAGCAGTTAGGAAGTTGTGAGGTAGTCTTTGTTTTGTTTCCTAACACATTGCTGCCCATGGTACAGAAAGTTAGAGATAGCTACTCTGATCTTTCTTTTTCTACAGGTCTCTGTAAGGAATATGTGTCCTTTCACGCCTTGTGAGCTGTCTTCCTGCCGGACAGCTACACTGCAGGTAAGTGCTTTTGTCTTCTAGGTCTTGGAGACTTGCACTTAGGGTTGCCACCTTAGCCATGTTTTCCTGGACACTTATGAGTTACACATGCTGCAGGGTGTGCAGGGAGGAACATGTATTGTGTTTCTGGACAGCACTATTCATATTCCCCCCTGCACACCCTGCAGCATGTGTAACTTATAAGTGTTCTGTATTTTAAGGGACAGGTGGCAACCCTACTTGCACTTCAGAAGATGGGGACATTTTTAAAATCCTTTATACAGGATTTTCTTTGGCAGTGGGCAGGCACAGTATGTATGTTGAAACTAGGGGTTAATCTTCCCTTTATTTGGATGGTTTTCCTCTTTGGACTCATTTTGTTGAAATACTTTATTAGTATGTGTGTGGCTTATGTGTTATACAGGGATTTATGTATAAACTTAAATTTGGCAGTTGGTTTTCTTTGCATGCTTAGCTAGAACAGGCTAACTGACAGACTGCTTAAGTTTGAAACCAGCTGCAGCTATTTGCATCTTATGTTGTAGGAAGAGGGAAAACGCCTGCCTTTTACTTGCTGCGTAGTTTCCTCTCTCTGCCGGTCATATGATTTCTCTCTGCTGTCGGATATTCACGGAGCGGAGCGGTGTCATTGAATTTCATTGAGTTTATTTGCCTGCAGATTTTGCTGCACAGGTATCTTCTGCTGCATCTGCAGCATTATCTGTTTTTCCTATGCTGGGAAAATGCAAGAAGAAAATTAGACATTCAGATAGTAAGGTTTCTGTTCCACCTACTGCTAGGCAGGTTGCCCTCCCTCATGAGGAGGATACTTTGGTAGCCTCTGAGGGTGAAATCTCAAATTCCGACAGTAATATTCCTTCATCTGATACTGAAGAAGTAAACTTCAGATTTAAGCTTGAACACCTTCGTATACTTTTAAAGGAGGTATTGGCTACTTTGGACGACTCCAATACTTTTGTCGTTATCAACCCTAAGAAGTCTAGTAAACTTAAAAAATACTATGATGTTCCTTCCTCTGTGGAAGATTTTCCTGTCCCAGACCGTGTGACAGAGATTATTTCACAGAAATGGAAGAAGCCAGGGATTCCGTTCTCCTAGTCTCCCGTATTTAAAAAGATGTTTCCTGTTGCTGACTCCATTAGAGATTCTTGGCGCACGGTGCCTAAAGTAGAAGGGGCTATTTCTACTCTGGCTAAGAGAACTACGATCCCTATAGAGGATAGCTGCTCCTTTAAGGATCCCATGGCTGGAACCTTATTTGAAGAAGATGTATGTTCATCAAGGTCTTCAATGGCAACCTGCAGTTTAAATTGCCAAAGTAGCAAGTGCGGCATCTTATTGATGCAACACCTTGTCTGATTAAATTTTAGTAGAGACTCCGTTGGAGGAGATACAAGATAGGATTAAGGCTCTCAAACTAGCCAATTCCTTTATTTCTGATGCTAACATGCAAGTTATTAGACTGGGAGCCAAGATGTCTGGCTTCACTGTCCTAGCTCGCAAGGCATTGTGACCAAAATCTTGGTCAGCTGATGTTACCTCTAAGTCCAAGCTTCTGATGCTTCCTTACAAGGGGAAGATCTTGTTTGGACCTGGTCTAGAAGAAATAATTTCTGATATTACGGGTGGAAAAGGGTCTTTTCTACCACAAGACAAGGAGAACAGACTCAAAGGACGTCAAAGTAATTTTCATTCCTTTCGTAACTTCAAAGGTCAAAATTGTTCCTCTCCCTCGTCCAAGCAGGAGCAGTCCAAGTCTTCTTAGAATCCCAATCAGTCTTGAAATAAGGGGAAGCAATCAAAGAAACCCTCAGCTAAGTCTAAGTCAGCATGAAGGGTTTGCCCCCGGTTCGGATTCAGATCAAGTGGGGGGCAGACTTTCCCTGTTTTGTCAAGCATGGAGACGAGATGTCCCAGATCCTTGGTCTGTTGACATAGTATCTCAGGGTTTCAAAATAGAATTCCAAACTTTCCCTCCCAGGGGCAGATTCCACCTCTCAAGATTATCTGCAAACCAGGTAAAAGAGAGGCATTCTTGAATGCGTTCAGGACCTTTCCTCCCTGGGAGTGATTGTTCCAGTTCCAGTAAGGGAACAGGGTCTAGGATTTTATTCAAATCTGTTGGTGCCCAAAAAAGAGGTAACTTTTTGACCCATTTTAGACCTAAAATGCCTCTACAAGTTTCTCAGGGTACCGTGCTTCCAAATGGAAACCATTCGTTCCATTCTTGCTTTGGTCCAAGAGGGTCAGTCAGTGCATGTCGACCATAGACCTGAAGGATGCGTATCTTTTTTTTTTTTTTAATATATGTTTATTGACCATTACAGTATGCAATTCCATTAAATTGAAAAACAATGACAGGCAGTATTCTGTGAATATTGTACAAACAATTCCTTCAACGTCACTGTTAACAAAACCTCAATATACAGCTGCACAAGCAAGAGACAAATGATATTATTATTGATATTTCTAAATTCAGCATAATAGACATTACAAGGTAAGTTATGCCTGACCTCAAACATATAATCATATGTAGTAAATGTTCTTAAAAAAAACAAAAAACAACAAGATAAGTAAATAACATCTATGTATTAACTATCTAAACAATACGTATTATCTTAAACAATACTAATACCACAGGTATATAGAAAAACATAAATTAATTTGCATACCGAATGGTGTTTTTCTTAATATATAAAACCAAACCGTAAGAAAAAAAAAAAGGGAATAAATCTCCTCTCCACCTCTCCCTCCCTACCGAATACATTTTTTATTATTAATCAGGGTATTCACCATTTGCAATGGCTGTTTCCATATAAATAGTACCCCTAAATGGTGAAATTATTTGTTTTTGTATTTCTTTAGGGAAACTGGTAATTATACTTTTCCCTTTATAAAAAAAATGCTTAATTTGATGTTCTGAGTCTATTGATGTATCCATTTGTTCTAATATTAGTTGGTTTTTAAGTTTTTGAATAAATTCCTTCAGGCTTGGAGCTCTATGAGTTTTCCAATGTTTCAGAATCAATAATCTTCCCGTAATGATGAGCATGTTTAATTGGCGAGTGTTTTTATATGGTGATTCCTCCTGACTTATTAAGAAAAAAACATGCTTATCATTAAATTGTATATTACTTTGATTAATTTTGCACGCCCATCTTGTTACTTTGTACCAATTTTTTTTAATTTTTGTGCAACTCCAGAAACAATGCTCTAAGTCAGCGTTTATTGTTTTGCATTTCTGACATCGTGCTAGGGTTTTATCCCATCTGGCCTTTACCTGGGGTGTAATATATGTTCTATTTATAATTTTTGAGTGTGATTCCCTCCAGGAAGAGGCAATTGTTGTTCTATCTACCAACTTAAAGCTTGCCTGAATTTTTTCTACTGTGACCTGCCATGTGTCTGCTAGTCTTTGTACATTACTCTGCCCATAAGTGTTATTAATTATTTTATAAATAGTTGCAATACTATACCTCCCTGCCCTAAAAGATTTATAGCAGGATCTAATTTATCCCATGTCTCTGCCTCTATAGTATTCTGCAGTATTCCCTGTAGGTAACGTCTTATCTGCAAATATGCATAAAACTCTTTATTTGTTATCTCAAATTCCTGCTGTATCTGGGCAAAGGATTTACAGACCCCTGACTCGCAATCTATTAATTGCGCGACCTTATTTAGTCCTTTCAATGCCCAGTTTTTAAAAAAAATTGAATCTATTCCTGGTGTAAAGTTGGGATTTCCTTGAATAGGGAGGTATTTAGAATATGTCACTGCCATATTTAACTGCCTAAATATTTTTTGCCATGCCTTAATTACCATCTGTATAGCAGGAAAGCATCTAATCTTATATGGACATTTATCAATAGGAGTGTGCAGAAGAGCTCCAAGTGAGTATGGAGGATCTCTTCCACAGGTAAAACTGCATAGTAATCAGTTCACGTTAGCCAATCCAGTGCAATCTTCCCAATACAGATTAAATTATAAGTCTCTATGTCTGGTAAAGCAAAGCCTCCTTCTCTTCTAGATATTGAATGTTTTTTATATGATATTGCCCTTCTTTTCTTATCCCACAAATTGTATACAAGCTTGTTTAAATGCCCTGAAATCCTGCTTTTTTATCAAGATTGGTAAGTTTTGCATTAGATATAGCAATTTGGGGAACAACAACATTTTTATTAGATTAATTTTGCCAGTCAAGGTAAGCTTGAATTTTGCCCATTTTTCCATGTCATGTTTTATTTTAAGGAAAATTGGAGGGTAATTAAAGTCATACCAATCTCTAAAGTTAATAGACAATTTAATACCTTTTTTTTTTTTAAGATTCTTTATTGGAACAACATTGGGTACAATTAAACAAGAACGAAAGATTACATTGAATTTATACAATAATAACTGCAGTTACGTATCCATCTGATCCTATCAGCACAAATCAAGAATAGAAACTTATAGTACCCTTATTGAATTTTGATAAAGGCCAATATTTGGCCGAAACACGTTGACAAGCAGCTGGATTCACCCAAGTTTAAAGGGGACCATTGGATTCTCATCACCAAGAAAGAACCTTCAACCCATCACTGGGTTCTTCACCATCAGGAAACAAGACCTGAGACGAATAAGATTCTCACCACCAAGAGAAAGGAGAGAGTCCAAGAATTTCCATTGTTTTTCAACAAACGACATCAGGCACATAGAACCCACTCAAGAGAGTCCAGGATTACCATTAAGATCAACGTACTTCTGTCAGGAAGACATTTGGAAACGGAGAGCCCAAGTTTCATATTGGAACAAAGATTTCTTCATTAAAGAACATAGAAAACCGACTTGACAAGAGCCTAAGAAACATCTCTAAAATTCAGTGAGCTGACATCTTACCTCATAGGATTGAGGTAACCTCTGGTAAGCACATTCAACTTACCCTAGACAAAGAAGTGTTGAAATACCTAAAGCAAAGAATTTGTCTTCTTAATATTTTATGGACACACTTTTTTTCTTGCATTTATAAATGTTAACCAAATTAATTGTTACTATCAACTATATAACAATAATAGTGTCTAGCTGTGCGCCCCTTGATTTCCTCTTTCCCATCTACATTATTGAATTTTCAGGTTCTTTTTCCCTGTCCCTTTTCCTCTACCACGAGGGAAAAGGCACACAACATTCATACCAAACAAAAAAAAATATTCTTTTTTGTATTAGAGGTTAATACTAGTAAATTGTCAGAATATAATAATGTTGTTACACTCCTTTTGCCTATCCTGATCCCATCCAGATCTTTTCTGAGTTGTATAGCAAGGGGTTCTAATGCCAAATTGAACAAATAAGGGGACAGTGGGCATCCCTGTCTAGCCCCTTTATGTACTGTATGGTAAAATATTTCAATGGAGTGTCATTAACAATAACGGCGGCTGTAGCCGATTTATATATTGAGCAAGTAAATTGAAGAAAGGGGCCCTCGACTCCATACTTTCTTAATGCTGTAAAAAGATGATCCCATATGATGGAGTCGAAGGCCTTCTCAGCATCGATTGATACTATTGCTGCATCTATCCCTGCTGTAGCGCTTCTCTTGTCTGATTGATTTTGAAAAAAATTAAGTATTAACTGTAATTTGCGTAGGTTACGTGAACAACTTCTGCCCGGCATAAAGCCTACTTGATCTTTATGTATTAATAAACCAATGAGTTGTTTAAATCTATAGGCTATTATAGACATTATAGTACCCTGCAGCTTTATTTACTGCCAGTTTTTTAATAGCATTCATTACTTTTAAGACAGTGATAGGGGAATTAAATTAATCTAATCTGTCCCGCTCTAATCTTGGGAGCTGTAATTTACCCCAAAAATTGTTTGTAACTTGCACATTTACTGGTGTCTCCGCATAAACTTCCTGAAAATCCAAAGATATGAAATTTTGAATTTCTTTAATGTTTGTAACCTTTAATGTTTGGCCTCAATTGTCTTTAGCCCGGTTTATCAGGTTTCAGTCGGACAACATCACCTCAGTGGCTTACATCAACCACCATGGAGGAACTCAGAGTTCCTTAGCCATGAAGGAGGTGGCACAGATTATTCAGTGGGCAGAAGCTCACAATTGTTGACTATCTGCCATCCACATTGCTGGAGTGGACAACTGGGAAGCGGATTTCCTGAGCAGACAGACATTTCATCCCGGGGAGTGGGCTCTCAATCCGGAGGTTTTCTCCAGGTTAACCCTCAAATGGGGGGAGCCGGTGTTGGATCTGATGGTGTCTCAGCAGAACGCCAAGCTTCCAAGTTACGGTTCAAGGTCAATAGATCCTCAGGCCACTCTGATAGATGCTCTGGCGGTTCCTTGGGATTTCGGTCTAGCATACTTGTTTCCTCCATTTGTGCTCCTTCTACACGTTATTGCTTGTATCAAACAAGAGAGAGCATCAGTAATTCTAATAGCTCCTGCAAGGTCTCAAAGGATTTGGTATGCAGACCTAGTGAAGATGTCTTCTCGGCCGCCTTGGAGGTTGCCTCTGAGGAAGGACCTTCTAACTCAGGGTCCATTCCTCCATCCAAATCTCGTTTCTCTGAAGCTGACTGCTTGGAGATTAAACGCTTAGCTCTGTCTAAACGTTGATTTTCTGAGTCGGTCATTGAGACAATGATCCAGGCTCGCAAGCCTGTTACTCGAAAAATTTACCATAAGGTATGGCGTAAATACCTTTTATTGGTGTGAATCTAAGGGCTAGTCTTGGAGTAGGGTCAGGATTCCTAGACTTTTGTCTTTTCTCCAGGAAAGTCTGGAGAAAGGGTTGTTAGTCAGTTCTCTAAAAGGTCAGATTTCTGTATTATCTATTTTGTTACACAAGCATCTGGCAGATGTGCCAGATGTTCAATCTTTTTGTCAGGCCCTGGTCAGAATCAGGCCTGTGTTTAAACCTGTTGTTTAAACCTGTTGCTCCTCCTTGGAGCCTTAGGGGTCAATTTATTATTGTGCGGATGGACATGATACGAAGTTCTGGTGAACTGCTGGTACAATACCGCCCCCTACAGATTCGCGGCCTATCGGCTACTAGCAGGGGGTGTCAAAGGTGGCGGATGAGTTAAGGAACAGCGGTCTTAGAACCGCTGTTTCTTAACTTCTGCTTCAGGCGGAACTGAAGCGGAGTGAGTTGGAAGCAGCATCCGCTGCTTCATAAATTGACCCCTTAATCTTGTTCTTAAAGTTTTGCAGCAGGCTCCATTTGAGCCAATGCATTCCATTGATATTACGTTGCTATCTTGGAAGGGTTTGTTTCTTATTGCTATCTCTTCTGCTCTGAGATTTTCAGAACTCTCTGCTTTGCAGTGTGATTCCCCTTACCTTATCTTTCATGCAGATAAGGCAGTTCTTCATACTAAATCAGGGTTTCTTCCTAAAGTGGTTTTGGATAGAAATATTAATCAGGAAATTGTTGTTCCTTCTTTCTGTTACAATCCTTCTTCTTATAAAGAACGTTTGTTGCAAAAATTGGATGTTGTGCATGCTCTAAATTTCTATCTACAGGCGACTAAGGATTTTCACCAGTCTTCTGCCCTGTTTGTTTCTCAGGAAAGCGTAAGGATCAGAAGGCTACTTCTACTTTTCTTTCCCTCTGGTTGAAAAGTATGATTCGTTTTGCTTATGAGACTGCTGAACAGCAGCCTCCTGAGAGAATTACAGCTCATTCCACTAGGGCTGTCTCCTCTTCTTGGTCTTTCAAAGATGAAGCTTCTGTGGAACAGCTTTGCAAGGCTGCAACTTGGTCCTCTCTGCATACTTTTTTCAAATTTGGTACTTTTGCCTCGGCTGAGGCCTCCTTTGGGAGAAAGGTTCTTCAAGCGGTGGTGCCTTATGTTTAGGTCTGCCTGTCTTGTTCACCCTCCCTGTTCATTCCGTGTCCTCTAGCTTGGGTATTGGTTCCCACTAGTAATTGAATGACTTTGTGGACTCTCCATATCTTAGGAAAGAAAACAAAATTTGTGCTTACCTGATAAAATGTCTTTCTTTCCGGATATGGAGAGTCCACGACCCCACCCTTTATTAAGACAGTAATTTTTTACTAAACCTCAGGCACCGCTACACCTTTGTGTTTTTCTTTCTTAACAGCTTTGCTGTGGTGCTCTTTGCCTCCTCCTGCTGGCCAGGAGTGATATTCCCACTAGTAATTGAATGACGTTGTGGACTCTCCATATCTGGAAAGACAGACATTTATCAGGTAAGCATACATTTTGTTTTTGGAGGGATTTTTATAGTTTAGGTTTCCGTTACAGTGGTTATTACTTTAGGATATAGTATTTATCATAGCCCCACCTCATGCAGCTAGATTACTGCAGATAAATTATTTTTAATGTTAGATAGATTGTAGACAGGAATAGGTTATATATCAGTTGAATACCAGTTCTTTTGTTGGTGTATTTTATCGTTAGAGGATCATTATTATCTTGCTGCTATAATGGCGAATATACCCTGAGACTGGGATCATTTTAAACTGTATGCATATTCGATATATTATTGTTATTAATATGTGTTAAATGTCACATTTGTTTTTAATAATATAAATAACTAGCATTCACTGTTAAGTGTTATAGAAAATCCTCTTGTGAATAGTGATATAACAACATTGTCAATGGGGGAGTGTTTTACAAAGCAGTGTTTTCATTGGTCCAGAGGGGTATTAATACAGCAGGTGTGTGTAAAACATTAGTACAGCCTGATGAAACGGCTCTGTGCAGCCGAGAAACGCGTTGCTGGTTTCTTTTTAACAAACTTTTAATAAATATTTTAAGTATACCCCTTTGGAGTCCTTTCCTGTGATTCCGTTTCCAAGTTCCTGGGTCGGATATCGGACGCTAGCACCACCCGCCCTGTGTATCCCACTAAGTATTCACTGAATACGGGTATCCCACTGTGATCTCAGGGGAAGAAGGTGTGTATCCAGGCCGTCTGAGGATTGGTGGAGCGGCCGCCCGGAGTAAGGTGTGGATGTGTTCCCGTACCTGATTGGCTGAAGGGTCCCACGTGACCTCCTGGAGTTTCCTATCGAGTGTTTGTCTGCCTGGTGACGTATAGGTCCCGGTCTGCTGGTTCTGGCACAAATCAGTGCCGCCTTGTTTGTGAGTATAATCACCGTCGCTTGCTGCAATTGACTTTTGTTTAAACGTTATCACCCTATTGGCGCCTCTTTTCATTCCATCCAGCCTTCGATCTTCGTCCATCTTTTGTTCTTCATCTGTTTGGCGCCTAGTGCACCTCCAGAGTTTGACTTATCATCCTCTTTCTTCTAGGTTTAAAAAAACAAAACATTTTGGATAATTACGTTTATATTTTTTTTGTAAATTTTATATTTAATTTTTTGTAATTTTAGTGTTTTTTTTGTAATGTTAGATTTTTTTAATTTGTTTTATTAGTGTTTTTTAATTTAATCTTAAATCCTGTAAAATAAATGGGGTTAATTTATGGGGTTTTAGGTTAGGGGCTTAGTGATTTTTTGCGTTGTGGGGGGTTGGCGGTTTAGGGGTTAATATTGTATTTAGGTAGTTGGCGCTGTGGAGGTTTTTGTGGTTTAGTAGTAGTAATTAGGTAGTTTGTGTTGTGGGGGTTTGGCGATTTAAGGGTTAATATTTTAATTTGCGGTTTAGAGGTACATTTTGCGTTAGGTGTTTGTTAATACTTTGTGCAGGCGGTTAGGTGTTTTTTTGTTAATACTCCGTGCGGGCGGTTAGGTGTTTTTTTGTTAATACTTTGTGCAGGCTTTTTTTTTTTTTTTTGTTAATACTTCGTTTTCGGCGATTAGTTTTTTTGTTCATATTTCATGCGGGCGGTTAGGTTTTTTGGTTAAATGCTTTGTTTGGCTGTGCACGCAGCCTACATTCTTTTGGCTATGCGTGCAAATGACGACGGCGACGGACGTGTTACAAATTTGATTATAGTATAGATTAAGTGCTATCAATCATCAAAAGTATTTAGAACAAGAAAGAGCTTGTACCATAAAGTACACACTAAAGAATTACTCAGGCTGCATTATAATGTCATGATTAAATATTTATTTAAACATATTATCCCAAAACACTTATACATCTTAAACCCTTTAAAATCAAATGTTACCAAAAACACCTTTCAGCTGTCATTTGCACTAAAGTAGCTAAGAGTGAGATCCATAAAATACAGTCTTCTGGGCGCATAGTGCATAAAGAACGCTCTAGACGCCAAAAGCCAATCTTCTAGGTACATAGTGCATAAAGAACGCTCTAGACGCCAAAAGCCAATCTTCTAGGTACATAGTGCATAAAGAACGCTCTAGACGTCAACATACAATCTTCTGGGCACATAATGCATAAAGAACACTTCAGACCCCAAAATCTTTCTCCACTTTGGCAAATAGGGTCAAATAACTCCCTATTTCACAACAAGCCAGCAATACTCACTGGGCACTGTTTCAAAGGAAACGGCTTACAATTTCCCAATTGCCTGATTTGATGAGAAGAACAGGACTTGCTTTTTCCAAAATGATAATGAAAAACAAACAATGCCAATAAACAATGAAAATGGCTGATTGTGATTGCATCGACACATAATAAAAAGGTTCATTAGAAGCTCTTAACTTGCTGATAAGTATCAAACGTTAGACTGCGATTGTGACGTCCAGAGTTACCGAACTTGCAACTTCCACTAGTTTGTCACAGCCAAGTAACTTCAGACAAATCTGTGACGTAATTCAGGGTTTGCAAGGGTTAACAAAACACTCTTTAGTCAGGCAAAAATTAATAAAGAAATATTTATAATGAACAAAAAAGTATCAGTGTATTTATATATAAAGCAATAAAAGAGATAACAAAATTACACAGAACCTATAACAGTACCAGCATAGAATAAGAGTGGGATAAGAAAATCGTCAACCCACGGGTGCCTAGTTATCAAGCCGTCAACCTCAAATACGCTGGAATTCCGCAGCGTATTTGTGGCGAGGCTGATTCGCCTTAGTTATCAAAGGCTCGAGACCGGCAAAAGTAGAATTTTGTGACGTAAACTTCGATCCGCCGGACTCAGTCCGACACAGATCGATTCTTACGTCACTCCAGATGTTCCGCACACAAGTGCGGCACATTCTCACTACTTTTGCTAGTTATCAAAAAACTAGCAGGTACGCTCGGCACTTTTACGGCCCAGCGTACCTGGTTTTCAAAGCGCCAGCCTGGAGGCGGCGGATCCTATAGGAATCAATGGGAGTCTGACCATAGCGAAAGTACAAGTTCGCTGCTGACAGACATCCCATTGATTTCTATGGGAACTGTCTGCACCTAACACCCCTAACATGTACCCCGAGTCTAAACACCGCTAATCTGACCCCCCCTACACCGCCCGCAACTAAATAAAGTTATTACCCCCTAAACCGCCGCTCCCGGAGCCCACCGCAACTATAATAAATGTATTAACCCCTAAACCACCGCTCCCTGAACCCGCCGCAACCTATATTAAATGTATTAACCCCTATCCTGCCCCCCCTACACCGTCGCCACCTATAATAAATTTATTAACCCCTATCCTGCCCCCCACTACGCCGCCGCCACTGTAATAAAATTATTAACCCCTAAACCTAAGTCTAACCTTAACGCCCCCCTAACTTAAATATTAATTAAATAAATCTAAATAAATTAACTCTTATTAACTAAATGAATCCTATTTAAAACTAAATACTTACCTTTAAAATAAACCCTAATATAGCTACAATATAAATAAGAATTATATTCTAGCTATCTTAGGATTTTATATTTATTTGACAGGTAACTTTCAATTTATTTTAACCATGTACAATAACTATTAAATAGTTATTAACTATTTAATAGCTTAGCTAGCTAAAATAAAGAGAAATGTACCTGTGAAATAAATCCTAACCTAAGTTACAATTACACCTAACACTACACTATACTTTAATTAATTATTCCTATTTAAAAATAAATACTTACCTGTAAAATAAACCCTAAGATAGCTACAATATAATTAATAATTATATTATAGCTATCTTAGGATTTATATTTATTTTACAGGTAACTTTGTATTTATTTTAGCTAGTTAGAATAGTTATTAAATAGTTATTAACTATTTAATAACTACCTAGCTAAAAGAAATACAAAATTACCTGTAAAATAAATCCTAACCTAAGTTACAATTAAACCTAATACTACACTATCATTAAATTAACTAAATAAACTACCTACAAATAACTACAATTAAATACAATTACATAAACTAACTAAAGTACAAAAAATAAAAAAAGCTAAGTTACAAAAAATAAAAAAATAAGTTACAAACATGTTAAAAATATTACAACAATTTTAAGCTACTTACACCTAATCTAAGCCCCCTAATAAAATAACAAACCCCCCAAAATAAGAAAAATCCCTACCCTATTCTAAATTAAATAAATTTCAAAGCTCTTTTACCTTACCAGCCCTTAAAAGGGCCATTTGTGGGGGCATGCCCCAAAAAGTTCAGCTCTTTTGCCTGTAAAAGAAAAATACAACCCCCCCCAACATTAAAACCTACCACCCACATACCCCTAATCTAACCCAAACCCCCTTACAAAAACCTAACACTAATCCCCTGAAGATCATCCTACCTTGAGTCGTCTTCACTCAGCCGAGCCACCGATGGAACTGAAGAGGACATCCGGAGCGGAAGAAGTTAATCCTCCAAGCGGCGCTGAAGAAATCTTCCATCCGATGAAGTCATCATCCAGGCGGCGCTGAAGAAGTCTTTGATCCGGCCGATGTCATCTTCCAAGAGGCGCTGAAGATGTCTTCTATCCGGGCGAAGTCATCTTCCAAGCCGGGTCTTGAATCTTCCTTCCGCCGACGCGGAACCACCTTCTTCACCGACGGACTACGACGAATGACGGCTCCTTTAAGGGACGTCATCCAAGATGGCGTCCCCTCAATTCCGATTGGCTGATAGGATTCTATCAGCCAATCGGAATTAAGGTAGGAAAATCTGATTGGCTGATGGAATCAGCCAATCAGATTCAAGTTCAATCCGATTGGCTGATCCAATCAGCCAATCAGATTGAGCTCGCATTATATTGGCTGATCGGAACAGCCAATAGAATGTGAGCTCAATCTGATTGGCTGATTCCATCAGCCAATCAGATTTTTCCTACCTTAATTCCGATTGGCTGATAGAATCCTATCAGCCAATCGGAATTGAGGGGACGCCATCTTGGATGACGTCCCTTAAAGGAGCCGTCATTCGTCGTAGTCCGTCGGTGAAGAAGGTGGTTCCGCGTCGGCGGAAGGAAGATTCAAGACCCGGCTTGGAAGATGACTTCGCCCGGATAGAAGACATCTTCAGCGCCTCTTGGAAGATGACATCGGCCGGATCAAAGACTTCTTCAGCGCCGCCTGGATGATGACTTCATCGGATGGAAGATTTCTTCAGCGCCGCTTGGAGGATTAACTTCTTCCGCTCCGGATGTCCTCTTCAGTTCCATCGGTGGCTCGGCTGAGTGAAGACGACTCAAGGTAGGATGATCTTCAGGGGATTAGTGTTAGGTTTTTGTAAGGGGGGTTTGGGTTAGATTAGGGGTATGTGGGGTGGTGGGTTTTAATGTTGGGGGGGGGGGTTGTATTTTTCTTTTACAGGCAAAAGAGCTGAACTTTTTGGGGCATGCCCCCACAAATGGCCCTTTTAAGGGCTGGTAAGGTAAAAGAGCTTTGAAATTTATTTAATTTAGAATAGGGTAGGGATTTTTCTTATTTTGGGGGGTTTGTTATTTTATTAGGGGGCTTAGATTAGGTGTAAGTAGCTTAAAATTGTTGTAATATTTTTAACATGTTTGTAACTTATTTTTTTATTTTTTGTAACTTAGCTTTTTTTATTTTTTGTACTTTAGTTAGTTTATGTAATTGTATTTAATTGTAGTTATTTGTAGGTAGTTTATTTAGTTAATTTAATGATAGTGTAGTATTAGGTTTAATTGTAACTTAGGTTAGGATTTATTTTACAGGTAATTTTGTATTTCTTTTAGCTAGGTAGTTATTAAATAGTTAATAACTATTTAATAACTATTCTAACTAGCTAAAATAAATACAAAGTTACCTGTAAAATAAATATAAATCCTAAGATAGCTATAATATAATTATTAATTATATTGTAGCTATCTTAGGGTTTATTTTACAGGTAAGTATTTATTTTTAAATAGGAATAATTTATTAAAGTATAGTGTAGTGTTAGGTGTAATTGTAACTTAGGTTAGGATTTATTTCACAGGTACATTTCTCTTTATTTTAGCTAGGTAAGCTATTAAATAGTTAATAAACTATTTAATAGTTATTGTACATGGTTAAAATAAATTGAAAGTTACCTGTCAAATAAATATAAATCCTAAGATAGCTAGAATATAATTATTATTTATATTGTAGCTATATTAGGGTTTATTTTAAAGGTAAGTATTTAGTTTTAAATAGGATTCATTTAGTTAATAAGAGTTAATTTATTTAGATTTATTTAATTAATATTTAAGTTAGGGGGCGTTAGGGTTAGGGTTAGGTTTAGGGGTTAATAATTTTATTACAGTGGCGGCGGCGTAGTGGGGGGCTGGATAGGGGTTAATAAATTTATTATAGGTGGCGACGGTGTAGGGGGGGCAGGATAGGGGTTAATAAGTTTAATATAGGTTGCGGCGGGTTCATGGAGCGGCGGTTTAGGGGTTAAACTATTTATTTAGTTGCGGAGAGGTGCGGGATCAGCAGGATAGGGGTTAATAATTTTATAATAGAGGGCGACGGTGTAGGGGGGGCAGGATAGGGGTTACTAGGTATACTGTAGGTGGTAGCGGTGTCCGGGAGCGGCGGTTTAGGGGTTAATACATTTATAAGAGTTGCGGCAGGGTCTAGGAGCGGCGGTTTAGGGGTTAATACATTTATAAGAGTTGCGGCGGGGTCTAGGAGCGGCGGTTTAGGGGTTAGTAACTTTATTTAGTTGCGGGGGGCTCCGGGGGCGCCGGTATAAGGGGGTAGAACAGTGCAGTTTAGTGTGAGTGCTTAGTGACAGGCTAGCAATAAAGCTGGGAAAAAGCCGAAGGGCAGCGAGATCGGATGAGTGATAACTGTCACAGTCCGCTGCTCATCGCCCCGCGGCTTTTTGACAGCTTTATTTGATAACTTAGGCGAACGTATTCAAGGTCCGCGGCGGCGAAGGTAGGCGAGCTTAGGCGGGCGTATTGGGCCGGCGAAGCCAGAAAAGTAGACGGCTTGATAATTACCCCCCACGGTATTGTCCTTAGCTTCCTTCGTAAATTTACAAAGTTATTTAGCCAAATTAAACATTAAGGGCTAGATTACACGTGCCATGGTAAATCTAAATGTTTTGCTAGCAAAAACATCCGCTCGTATTACAAGTTGAGAAATTCATTATTTTGTGCTAGCAGTAGCCCGAAAACGCAAAAAAATTTCTACGTGAGTTTTTGCATGCATGTGTTCCTCCGCCACCACCAAGATAAAGATAGATCTTGAGCCGGGTTTAAGATGGAAGAAGATGAACCAGCGAAGGATGAAGATGGAGCGCCGCCGGGATGAAGATGGAGCGCCGCCGGGATGAAGATGGAGCGCCGCCGGGATGAAGATGGAGCGCCGCCCATCATCATCGGTGGGTACCAAATTTAGGGTTAGAATAATTGTTTTTTTGTTTGTTTTTTGGGGGGGGGGGGGTTGTGCAGCAAAAGAGCTGAATGCCCTGAAAGATTAGGTTTTTTTTTTGTTTTTTTATTGAGGATAAATACAAAACAAATAATATCTGGCAAATACAATATATAAGAGCAAATCGTTGAGTTCTAAGACATTTTACAGATAATATGAGCATTTTTGACACTAAGAGTATGATTTAGATCAGGGTTCGTCAAACCACGGGTCGCGACCCAGTACTGGGTCACAACACCATGTTCTCACTGGGTGACGAGCACAGTCAACATGAAACGGATTTGTGATGAAAAATGGGACAGTTCACAGGTTCCAGCAGGTGGCGTTTCTAACTTTTGCAAATGCAGCCAGACAGTAACCCCTGTACTAACAGGTCTGAAAACAGCAAGAGGAGGAGCGGCATCTGCTAGGAAGGAGGCTGTGCCCTAGAGGAGTACAGACTACACTCAACCACGGATCAGATGTATCTTCTGGTGTACAATTTCTCTGCTTGGTTGCAGCAGCTCCTCCTGCTTTATCTCTAAGATCAGCAGTCCCTCCATATAAAAATCCCCCCTGCTCTCCTGCTCATTGTGTGCCTATATGTATAAGGTGGGTGCATCTAGCATTACATTGTTCAGATGCCATTAAAACAAAGTTTAGGTTTTAGGCAGCAACAAGAAGATGTTTTAGCTGTTTAGTTTGTGTGCTGTGTGTGTTGTATGTGTGTGTGTGTGTGTGTTTGAGAGTATGTGTGTTGTATGTGTGTGTTGTATGTGTGTACTGTGTGTGCTGTGTGTGTGTTTTATGAGGTTCTGTGTGTTGTATGTGTGTACTGTGTGTGCTGTGTGTGTGTTTTATGAGGTTCTGTGTGTTGTATGAGAGTCTATGTTGTGTGTGTGCTGTGTGTGTTGTATAAGAGTCTGTGTGTTATATGTGTGTGTGTGTTGTATGAGAGTCTGTGTAGTGTGTGTGCTGTGTGTTCTATGTGTGTGTTGTTTGAGAGCCTGTGTTCTGTGTGTTAAGATTACTGCAGCTTTTACTGTATCTTTTGTGTGTGTGTGTGTGGTGTTTGAGAGTGTGTTTTGTATGTGTCTGTTGTATGAGTCTGTGTTGTGTGTGTTGTGTGTGTGTTGAATGTGAGTCTGTGTGTGTGTGCTGCGTGTGTTGTATGAGAATCTCTGTGCTGTGTGTTGTATGAGACTGTGTGTGTGTGCTGTGTGTGTTGTATGAGAATCTCTGTGCTGGGTGTTGTTTGAGATTGTGTGTGTGCTGTGTGTGTTGTATGAGAATCTCTGTGCTGGGTGTTGTATGAGTCTGTGTGTGTGTGCTGTGTGTGTTGTATGAGAATCTCTGTGCTGGGTGTTGTATGAGTCTGTGTGTGTGTGCTGTGTGTGTTGTATGAGAGTCTCTGTGCTGGGTGTTGGATGTGTGTGTGTGTGTGTGTTGTATGAGTCTGTGTAAGTGCTGTGTGTGTTGTATGAGAATCTCTGTGCTGTGTGTTGTATGAGTCTGTGTGTGTGTGCTGTGTGTGTTGTATGAGAATCTCTGTGCTGTATGTTGTATGAGTCTGTGTGTGTGTGCTGCATGTGTTGTATGAGAATCTCTGTGCTGTGTGTTGTATGAGTTTGTGTGTGTGTGCTGCGTGTGTTGTATGAAAATCACTGTGCTGTGTGTTGTATGAGAATCACTGTGCTGTGTGTTGTATGAGTCTGTGTGTGCTGTGTGTGTTGTATGAGAGTCTCTGTGCTGTGTGTTGGATGTGTGTGTGTGTGTGTTGTATGAGTCTGTGTAAGTGCTGTGTGTTGAATAAGAATCTCTGTGTTGTGTGTTTTATTACATTTTACAACACTTTTTAAGTTTGACTACAATCAGGGATAAAGTATGCACACATTTTAGTCACTTTTCCAAAAATTGCAGCTATCTTGTATATTACTTCAGAAATTTCCGAACCAAGCATAAAAATAGGGTCGCAAAGGTTTGTGGTATCATGGCACTGGGTCTTGGGAAAAAGTTTGAAGAACCCTGATTTAGATCATATATTTTGTCATTATAATTCACTCTAAATAAAAATTGTAATTGCCCTCAAAGAGAAAAAAAAACAAACATCATTATTTTATAATGATAACAAGTCCCCTTATAGTAGCAATTAAGATACAACGCATACGTCTGAAGAGAAAAAAAAATGGCCACTTTTGGACCCTCTAAACTAAATTTGAACCAAAGAGGGTCTATGAGGGGATGTTAGACAGAGGTTACTCACGGGTTCCTCTAACTATGGTATGAAATACACTTCAAGAGCACCATTTGAACCCTCTAGTCTGTAAATTCAAAAATAGGCAGTCCATAGAACCCTAAGAACTATAAAATAGGTAAAATAGGTAAAATGCAAGGTTTATCCAAATGAAATAGTGGCCACGTATGGACCACCTATGCTGAATTTATGTAATAAAGGGGCCCTAGGGGGTTATTTCAAATATAGCATAAAGGATAACAGTAACTATAGTGGTCAGGTTGTGGTTTATTATATAAAAACAGCTTTTGGTCAGGTCTACTTTAACCTTTAAGGGGACAATATAGCTTTCTAAAGCAAAAATAGGACAACTAACCCCCTGAGAATCATATATAAAAGGTTTGGGTATTTTTCAGAGAAAAATATGACCCCTCATCAGGTGGAGTCATTAAGCAACTAGTATAGGACATAATAAAATGACATATAACTGTTTAGTGCAACATATCACAACAAAAATCATAACATATTTAGTTATAACCGAGCATAGTAATGAAGCATATACTGTCATATAATCTGAAGTCTCAAGATATACAGCATTATAATTGCTAAGTGAGTTGCTAACATGCTGAATGCACAGAGTTATAACCAGGTATATACCTTTGGAAACATAATAAAGGCTTGTGTGACCTTGTTAGATCTGGTATATGGTAGTATATAAAGATTTTAAATATAGGCTCAGCTGCCGTTAAATGTGACCGAGGGCTTGTAAATTAACAGTGTAAAAATATGCTTACACAGAATTTTTTCTCCAGAGTTCCTCCACCAAATTATAGTGTCATTAATCCGGAGAAAGTTTGCTGTGTAGGTATGGCGCTCTAATGTCCATGTGTAGCTATGAAACTGGGTGTTACACGTACCGGTATTAGTGCAAGTAAAGGCTGTGACACACTGCAAGCGGAGCGACGCGAGGCGAAGCAGCTGCTTCGCTCCGCATCGCTTCTGAAGATCAAATAACATAATTTATGTAAGAACTTACCTGATAAATTCATTTCTTTCATATTAGCAAGAGTCCATGAGCTAGTGACGTATGGGATATACATTCCTACCAGGAGGGGCAGTTTCCCAAACCTTAAAATGCCTATAAATACACCCCTCACCACACCCACAATTCAGTTTAACGAATAGCCAAGAAGTGGGGTGATAAAAAAGTGCGAAAGCATATAAAATAAGGAATTGGAATAATTGTGCTTTATACAAAAAAATCATAACCACCACAAAAAGGGTGGGCCTCATGGACTCTTGCTAATATGAAAGAAATGAATTTATCAGGTAAGTTCTTACATAAATTATGTTTTCTTTCATGTAATTAGCAAGAGTCCATGAGCTAGTGACGTATGAGATAATGATTACCCAAGATGTGGATCTTTCCACACAAGAGTCACTAGAGAGGGAGGGATAAAATAAAGACAGCCAATTCCTGCTGAAAATAATCCACACCCAAAATAAAGTTTAATAAAAAACATAAGCAGAAGATTCAGACTGAAACCGCTGCCTGAAGTACTTTTCTACCAAAAACTGCTTCAGAAGAAGAAAATACATCAAAATGGTAGAATTTAGTAAAAATATGCAAAGAGGACCAAGTTGCAGCTTTGCAAATCTGATCAACCGAAGCTTCATTCCTAAACGCCCAGGAAGTAGAAACTGACCTGGTAGAATGAGCTGTAATCCTCTGAGGCGGAGTTTTACCCGACTCAAACATAGGCAAGATGAATTAAAGATTTCAACCAAGATGCCAAAGAAATGGCAGAAGCTTTCTGGCCTTTTCTAGAACCGGAAAAGATAACAAATAGACTAGAAGTCTTTCGGAAAGACTTAGTAGCTTCAACATAATATTTCAAAGCTCTAACAACATCCAAAGAATGCAATGATTTCTCCTTAGAATTCTTAGGATTAGGACATAATGAAGGAACCACAATTTCTCTACTAATGTTGTTGGAATTCACAACTTTAGGTAAAAATTCAAAAGAAGTTCGCAACACCGCCTTATCCTGATGAAAAATCAGAAAAGGAGACTCACAAGAAAGAGCAGATAATTCAGAAACTCTTCTGGCAGAAGAGATGGCCAAAAGGAACAAAACTTTCCAAGAAAGCAATTTAATGACCAATGAATGCATAGGTTCAAAGGGAGGAGCTTGAAGAGCTCCCAGAACCAAATTCAAACTCCAAGGAGGAGAAATTGACTTAATGACAGGTTTTATACGAACCAAAGCTTGTACAAAACAATAAATATCAGGAAGAATAGCAATCTTTCTGTGAAAAAGAACAGAAAGAGCAGAGATTTGTCCTTTCAAGGAACTTGCAGACAAACCCTTATCTAAACCATCCTGAAGAAAACTGTAAAATTCTCGGTATTCTAAAAGAATGCCAAGAAAAATGATGAGAAAGACACCAAAAAATATAAGTCTTCCAGACTCTATAATATATCTCTCTAGATACAGATTTACGAGCCTGTAACATAGTATTAATCACAGAGTCAGAGAAACCTCTTTGACCAAGAATCAAGCGTTCAATCGCCATACCTTTAAATTTAAGGATTTCAGATCCTGATGGAAAAAAGGACCTTGTGACAGAAGGTCTGGTCTAACGGAAGAGTCCACGGTTGGCAAGAGGCCATCCGGACAAGATCCGCATACCAAACCTGTAAGGCCATGCCGGAGCTACCAGCAGAACAAACGAGCATTCCTTCAGAATCTTGGAGATTACTTTTGGAAGAAGAACTAGAGGCGGAAAGATATAGGCAGGATGATACTTCCAAGGAAGTGATAATGCATCCACTGCCTCCGCCTAAGGATCCCGGGATCTGGACAGATATCTGGGAAGTTTCTTGTTTAGATGAGACGCCATCAGATCTATTCCTGGAAGTTCCCACATTTGAACAACCTGAAGAAATACCTCTGGGTGAAGAGACCATTCGCCCGGATGCAACGTTTGGCGACTGAGATAATCCGCTTCCCAATTGTCTACACCTGGGATATGAACCGCAGAGATTAGACAGGAGCTGGAGTCCGCCCAAACCAAAAAAATTCGAGATACTTCTTTCATAGCCAGAGGACTGTGAGTCGCTCCTTGATGATTGATGTATGCCACAGTTGTGACATTGTCTGTCTGAAAACAAATGAACAATTCTCTCTACAGAAGAGGCCAAAACTGAAGAGCTCTGAAAATTGCACGGAGTTCCAAAATATTTATCGGCAATCTCACCTCCTGAGATTCCCAAACTCCTTGTGCCGACAGAGATCCCCACACAGCTCCCCAACCTGTGAGACTTGTATCTGTTGAAATTACAGTCCAGGTCGGAAGCACAAAAGAAGCCCCCTGAATTAAACGATGGTGATCTGTCCACCACGTTAGAGAGTGTCGAACAATCGGTTTTAAAGATATAAATTGAGATACCTTTGTGTAATCCTTGCACCATTGATTCAGCATACAGAGCTGAAGAGGTTGCATGTGAAAAACGAGCAAAGGGGATTGCGTCCAATGCAGCAGTCATAAGACCTAGAATTTCCATGCATAAGGTTACCGAAGGGAATGATTGTGACTGAAGGTTTCGACAAGCTGAAAACAATTTTTAGACGTCTCTTGTCTGTTAAAGACAGAGTCATGGACACTGAATCTATCTGGAAACCCAGAAAGGTTACCCTTGACTGAGGAATCAATTAACTTTTTGGTAAATTGATCCTCCAACCATGATCTTGAAGAAATGAAGGGATGTACTACCAACAAATTTGCGGGACAGCTATGGGGACCAGGTTCGCGCCCAGCTATGCTAATTTGTACATGGGAAGATGGGAGAGCATCTTCTGGGATTCATGCCCAGCGAGCGCGGACCTGGTCCTATACCGCAGATATATTGATGATGTCCTAATAGTCTGGAAGGGCTCAACAGAAGATCTCTTGTACACAATTGAGGTCATGAATCAAAACCATCAGAATTTGAAGTTCACCTACAACTGGAACTTTAAGGAAATCGTTCTTCTTGGATCTAAAAATAGAAGCTCTAAACGGAAAATGGGAAACATCTACGTACTTCAAATCGGTTGACAGTAACAGCTATATACACTATGAGAGCTGCCACCATGAGAAATGGAAAGAAAATATCCCAAAGAGCCAATTCCTAAGGGTCCGAAAGAATTGTTCAAATATCGAAACCTGGGAAAAACAAGTGAGACGACCTAAAAGAGAAATTTGTGGAAAGAGGTTATAAGGAGGAACATCTAGACCAAAAAATAGAAGAAGTACGACAGGTGGAGAGGAAAGAGTTAACCAAATACAAAGATCATAAGCAATATGAGACAGAGGATGCTATAAATGTACCATTAATACAGAATACAGCAGCAATCGATACATCATTGAAAATATCTTTAAAAGACACTGGCACCTTCTAAAAAATGACGACATTATTGGAGATAAACTCCCCAACCAGCCAAAATTCGTTTATAGAAAGACAGGAAATCTCAAAAATAGATTAGCACCAAGTCTACCCAAGAAGAAGAAGACCAATACACATGATGCAATGGGGAGACCAGTAAAGGGATTTTTTCCATGCCCCACCTGCAAAGCATGCAGAAGAGGGGTAAAGACTAAAAAATTCAAGTCCAATCAGACTGGAGAAGAATTTACTATCAAAGATCTGATTAGATGTCAAAATACGGGGATAATCTACCTTATGGAATGCTCATGTGGGCTCCAATACATCGGCCAAACCTCTAGAAGCCTCAGAGATAGGCTCAGAGAGCACATACTGTTGATCGAAAAACAAAATAAAGAAACAACACTTTATAAACATTTTGCCACGAAGCACAATGGTAGAATACAAGACATGAAATTTATAGGTATACAAAAAGTTGCCAAGAACTGGAGAGGGGGGTAATTTTGAAAAGAGCCTCTTGAAAGCAGAATCCAAATGGATCTTCTTATTAGACTGCTTACACCCGAAAGGTCTGAATAATAGGGAGGATCTTACCTACCTCTTCAATTTATGATATGTATCTGCCAATGTCCTCATAGGACAGTATAAAATTCCTCTCCAAAGACTTTTTAAAAAAACAAAAAGACCTTTGAATCATCTGGGCTATTGAACAACTAGTCTATATAAAGACACAAGCTAGACTTATAAGATAGTGCTGTATCATTTAGAATTCTATAGACCCGCTGTTTTAAAGCTTCTGGGTTATTACACAATTTAGCCTTTATAAAGACCTAAATTTATAGAAGGTCTGGTATCGTATATATCCAATCCAAAGTCTCATTATATAGGCATTGTAGCCCTCCACCTAAATATATAGAAGTTCATCCATTTTTACTCATTAATTGCGTATCAATTTTTGTCTGCTTAAGGTTACCCTTCACCCTACCACATATTTGTTTACCATCTTCTGTTTGATCTTCTGATCACCATTAAAATCTAAGCTCCACAATACTATATAATTGTGGGTTAGAATGATTTAAAAGTAGGTTTTGCAGATTCAATCTTCAAAGCAATTAGTGTGGACATCTATACAGTTATCCTATTAACATAAGAAGAAGGCTTTTTCCTCTATTTTCCTCTATTGTTCTAGTTCTCAACTGTTAAACAGCAAATGTAGACTGTTTCCTATTTATATACCCTTTTATATATATACCCTTAATTACATTCATGAGCATACACTTGAATGTTTCTTTCTCTGACATAGAAATTTATACACTGGACTTGTCCAGCTATCACTAGTTTCCTTATTCAATTACTATGATGGCGTTGTAATCTAATATATTTATGCGAAAAGAATCAGGTACATATCCCTTTTATTTCTCGCTAAATATGAGATACCATGTCCTGGTTTTATCTATATCTTTATATACATATAACTAATTTTACATATCAGATAGATGGACAACTAAGTCCAAATTGTTTCTATTGGGACTTTGTATTCTCTATGCTCAAATTTTGGAGCAAACGAGATATATATATGTGCATGTGTATGTATGTATGTATATATATATATATGTATGTATATGTATGTGTGTATATGTATATATATATATATATAAGAATACATTCTAGGACTTTTTTAATAACCAAGCAGTTTGCCCTCTGTAAATAATTCATCACAGGTTAATTTCTTCCTCCTCTCACTATGATTCTGATCTTTTATAAAATAAATTAAAATAACTTTATTTCTTATAAATATGCGAGATCTTACCATCTGAGCATGGCTCAATGACATTGAAGGATCCATAAAAGTATATACAACTTCTCTTCTCTTTATGAAATGTCAAACATATCTCAAAATATTTTAACAATATGTTAACACATATTATAATATTTAAGATCACTTAATCCACTACCAGTGTATCTTAAACACACTTTGACAATATGTTAACACATATTATAATATTTGAGATCATTCAATCCATCTACTAGTATAATGATGGATATATAAAATATGGCTATAGAAAGAAAATATTATCTGACCCCTTTGGACTTAAGAGAAATAGATAACAAAACCGTTATTTAATTTCCAAAAATACTTGCCGTCATTGTTTTTATTGTTTCCTTTGTCCCACTGACATAAAATATGTGTTAGTTTTTTGTAAATCTCAGTGTTTGTGATTACATAGCCTTTATCTATCGTTATAACGTTTGGGGGCCAATAGTGCCTTGACACTTATCCCCTTTATTGACACATTGGTGGGCATTGTTCTGACATCTTTATCCCCAGGGCTCTCTAAGGATTTAATATACTAGATGGGAGGCGTAACTGACAGCCGCATATATTAGCATTGTACAGCATGCTAATGTTGCTAGCGGCTTGTCTATGTAATAATCGCCGGACCGGAAGTGACGTCAACGGTTACGTCACTACCGGGTAGCTCCGATATTGGGCTTGAAACTGGTAAGCCCAAACAAAGATACCGGCAATCGAGAAAGAAAACAACTGGATAAATCTAAGGCCATATACATGCCTTTTGAATGACCTATATATTTAGATATGTATAAAATTAATCCGGGAAAATTTATATACTTCCGGTTTGCCCATATGGGGGAATCTTTTAGATGTTACACAGGAAGTGGAGGGGAATCTTTTAGATGTTACACAGGAAGTGATACTACACTTTATGGGGGAATCTTTTAGATGTTACACAGGAAGTGGAGGGATTTGGCGCCCAAAACAATACAATTAATCAATTAAACTACCATATAGGCTACTTCTAAACTGTATATAAGGCCAGCTGCCATTACCAATATTCTAGTCTTGAGAAAGGCCCTTTTTTGAGGGCAGAAACGCAGTTGACATATTGGTAAGCATTACTTTAATCTTTACTTCATTCTCATATTGGATACACTATGTTGTGAATTTCTTTTTTTACAGGGACACTTTTTAGGATACCATAGGAGCAGCTGACAGGTGCTAGGATCCAATCAGCTACTTCAGCAACCACACTCAGGAATTTGGATCTGTTTAAAGTAACTAACATTGGAAGGAATCAATTTCCTCACTTTCACCTTGCTTTTCATCACCCATTTTTTCCATTTTTTTGTTTTGATTGACTTATTTTTGTTCTTCACTAACATTTGTTGATCAACTTTTTGAATACTTTTTTGGATTATATTTTATATTTTATTTTTTATGTTATTGCATATTGTGTATTTTATTTTTTATGTTATTGCATATTGTGTATTTTATTTAATTATACTTAACCTCACTGGATTAAGTAGCTAGCATTTTTATATCCATTTGCACTCACTCACTATTTGATTGTATCTATACAATTATTTTGCTACCCCCCCTTTTTTTGCACTGCAGTGCATTTTTCTATTTTTTGGAACACTATTTTTGTAACACTAATTTTGAACACTATTGTTTGTATTATTGTTTATTAGTTTTTTGCTTGATGCACTTGCTACAGTTGTACTTAGGCTAATTCTGTTTTATTAGTATACACTCTTATTCTGGTGTACCACTCACACTGATCACCTGTTATTACCTCTGTTTTTATTGTAATTATCAGCTTTGGCCCTTTGAGCCGCTTCTGTAAGATATTCCTGTATTTGTAATTTTATTTATATGTGCTTTTTACATTTTTTATATATAGTCTTTTATTACTGATGCTTTTTAACATGGTTCATTAAATAATCTTCTTTTATCTCTCTGTGAGTATATTTATCCCTTGGCCTCTTGTTGGCGCTGTATTCACTTCTTACTACTTGTGCATATTTTTTGGAGGTTGGTTAGGATCTCTGTTTGGATACAGCTTGGGATTACCTTAGCGCTTGTACACACACCCTTTTTTCATCTTGAAGAAACAACACAAGTCGAATCGCATGAGATTCTTCGAATGAGAAGACTGAGCAAATACCAAGATAATCGTCCAAATAAGGAAATACCAAAACCCTGTTCTCTGAATACAGAAAGAAGGGCACCGAGAATCTTTGAAAAAAATTCTTGGAACTGAGGCTAGGCCAAACGGTAGAGCCACAAAACTGGTAATGCTTGTCTAAAAAGAGAATCTCAGACACTAAAAGTGATCTGAATGAATCTGAATATGCAGATACACATCCTGCAAATCTATTGTAGACATAAAATGCCCTTGCTAAACAAAAGGCAGAATAGTCCTACAGTAACCATCTTGAATGTTGGTATACATAACGATTCAATATTGATAGATCCGGAACTGGTCTGAAGGAATTGACCTTCTTTGGTACAATGAAGAGATAAAATAAAACCCTAGCCCCTGTTCCAGAACTGGAACTAGCATAATTACTCCAGCCAACTCTAGATCTGAAACACATTTCAGAAATGCTGAGCCTTGCTGTGTTAACTGGGACACAGGAAAGAAAAAAATCTCTTAGCAGGAGGCCTTAACTGAAGCCAATTCTGTACCTTTCTGAAAACAATGTTCTGAAACCAGAGATTGAGAACGGAATTGATCCAAACTCCTTTGAAGAAAACGTAATCTGCCCCATACCAGCTGAACTGGAAAAAGGGCCGCACCTTCATGGGTACTTAGGAGCTGACTATAGGTTTCTATAAGGCTTGGATATATTCCAAACTGGAAATAGTTTCCAAACTGATACCGCTCCTGAGGATGAAGGATCAGGCTTTTGTTCCTTATTATGAGAAAAAGAACGAAAAAATGATTATTACCCTGGAAAGAAAGGGAAAAAACAAAGTTAACTTAGAAGACATATCAGCATTCCAAGTTAAATCCATAAAGCTTTTCTAGCTAAAATAGCTAGAGACATATACCTGACATCAACTCAAATGATATCAAAAGATGGTATCACCAATAAAATTATTAGCATGTTATAGAATAAAAATAATGCTATAAAATTATGATCTGTTACTTGTTGCGCTAAAACTTCTAACCAAAAAGATGAAGCTGCAGCAACATCCGGTAAAAATATAGCAGGTCTAAGAAGATTACCTAAACATAAGTAAACTTTTCTTAGAAAGGATTCAATTTTCTTATCTAAAGGATCCTTAAATTTAGTACTATCTGCCGTAAGAATAGTAGTACATTTTAGCAGGAATAGAGACAGCCCCAAACCTTAGGGATTTTGTCCCAAAAAACTCTAATCTGTCAGATGGCACAGAATATAATTGCTTAAACGTTTAGAAGGAGTAAAAGAATTACCCAAATTATTCCATTCCCTGGAAATTACTTCAGAAAAAGCATCAGGGAGATTAAACACTTCTGGAATAAATACAGGAGATTAAAAACCCTATTTAAACGTTTAGATTTAGTATCAAGAGGACCAGAATCCTCTATATCTAAAGCAATTAATACTTCTTTAAATAAAGAACGAATAAATTCCATCTTGAACAAATACAAAGATTTAACAGCATCAACCTCTGAGACAGAAACTTCTGAACCAGAAGAACCCATTATCAGTATCAATATCAGAACGATGATGTTCATTTAAAAATTCATCTGAAAAAAAGAGAAGTTTTTAAAAGACTTTTATGTAAACTAGAAGGAGAAATAACAGACATAGCCTTCTAAATGGATTTAAAAAATAAAATCTCTTATGTTTATCAGGAACACTCTGAAAATTAAATGTTGACGGAACAGCAACAGGTAATATAACAGTACTAAAGGAAATTTTATCTGCATTAATAAGTTTGTCATGACATGCAATACAAACAACAGCTGAGAGAAACAGATACCAAAAATTTATAGCAGATACACTTAGCTTGGTAGCTCCAGCCCCGGGCAGTGATTTTCTGAAGTAACTTCTGACTCAGTTTGCAACGTGGAACATCTTGCAATATGTAATAGAAAAAACAACATATAAAGCAAATTGATCAAAATCCTTAAATGACAGTTTCAGGAATGGGAAAAAAATGCCAGTGAACAAGCTTCTAGCAACCAGAAGCAATAAATAATGAGACTTAAATAATGTGGAGACAAAAGCGAACGCCCATATTTTTTTAGCGCCAACAAGACGCCCACATTATTTGGCGCCGGAAATGCTTTTGGCGCCAAAAATGACGCCACATCCGGAACGCCGACATCTTTGGCGCAAAAATAACGTCAAAAAATGACGCAACTTCCGGCGACACGTATGACGCCCGGAAACGGAAAAGAATTTTTGCGCCAAAAAAGTCCGCGCCAAGAATGACGCAATAAAATGAAAGCATTTTCAGCCCCCGCGAGCCTAACAGCCCACAGGGAAAAAGAGTCAAATTTTTGAAGGTAAGAAAAAAAGATTAATTCAAATGCATTATCCCAAATATGAAACTGACTGTCTGAAAAATAAGGAAAGTTGAACATTCTGAGTCAAGGCAAATAAATGTTTGAATACATATATTTAGAACTTTATAAACAAAGTGCCTAACCATAGCTTAGAGTGTCACAGAAAATAAGATTTACTTACCCCAGGACACTCATCTACATGTTTGTAGAAAGCCAAACCAGTACTGAAACGAGAATCAGCAGAGGTAATGGTATATATAAGAGTATATCGTCGATCTGAAAAGGGAGGTAAGAGATGAATCTCTACGACCGATAACAGAGAACCTATGAAATAGACCCCGTAGAAGGAGATCACTGCATTCAAATAGGCAATACTCTCCTCACATCCCTCTGACATTCACTGCACGCTGAGAGGAAAACCGGGCTCCAACTTGCTGCGGAGCGCATATCAACGTAGAATCTAGCACAAACTTACTTCACCACCTCCATCGGAGGCAAAGTTTGTAAAAACTGAATTGTGGGTGTGGTGAGGGGTGTATTTATAGGCATTTTAAGGTTTGGGAAACTTTGCCCCTCCTGGTAGGAATGTATATCCCATACGTCACTAGCTCATGGACTCTTGCTAATTACATGAAAGAAATTTCATTTCTGAGCACTCAGCTACGCGACCTGATGCAGCAGAGTGCTCAGAGATGAAAAGGCAGGACACACTGAGCGTGCACAGCCACATCTACATGCTGCACGTCGCTCCGTTTGCAGTGTGTCACAGCCTTTAGTCCTGAGAGCAGTGTCCTCACAAAATTTCACCCCACTCCTGCATTTTGGACTGCCAATATGTGTCTGACACTTCTACCCCACTCTGGCTTTGTAGGCAGCTGTATGTTGCGGCGTATATGCCCTAAGTGGGTCTAGTTCGTACTGCTGCACGGACCTTTTGAGCCCTTGTATAGCAAGTATATCAGGCATCTAGAGAAGTCGCTGCACCCTGCTACGGGGATCTAACGGAGTTGAGAGTCGAGGTAAATGTCTCCAGTGAAGACCTTGAGCAGTATGTTCTAAGGTATCTCCAAAGCTGCGGGGAAGGGCAGCATCTAGAAAATGAATGTTCCTCAACGGCCAGAGGCCGGCCAACTGCACAATTCTCTGAGACAAACTGGGCATGAACTGCATCTTTGACAGCGTCTCCCTCACTTTGCTTACTCCTATGGTCTCTACGATAAGGATGTGAGATAACGAATCTCTGGTCACACATAGTATCTGTCTCGCCACTGGTCTCGAACTGCGTCTGTTTCATCCGCGGCATCAGGTAACAGTGCATTGTTTGTGAGTTTGTTGCTGGGGTGTTAGATCCTTTGGTTGTTGCCAGAGGTACACATTTAGTGGGAGTCATCTCCTCTTGAGGCGTCATAGGGTGTTCCTGTGTGAAGTCTTGTACCTCAGAGGTATCAGTACTTTCCCATGCTAGCTTCATTTGTTTTATCATGAGTTCAAAACGATCTGACAGCCACTTTTCTAAAGCCGTCACTAAGGAATTTTCTGCAGGCTGCATTTTGTATATTGTAGGGAAGGGAATATAACTCGTATTGGGTATTGGGAAGTGTCCAGCATATACAGCTGTTTGTCCTGTGTCTTCAGGATAGTGGGGAGGGCTAGCTGAAGGCTTAGGCCGTTAGAAGGCTTTCGCTACGCACCACATTTATTTAGGTCTTCTGGGCTGAAATCTGGATAAATAAATATATTTTTCTGTTCAATAGATTTTGGACTGTAAAATATTATTGAAGAGTGGCTCAGATTTTAAGATTTCAGAGCAGTAAATAGCGTTTTTATCTGCTCCTGTAATCAGCCTTAAAGGAAAGCAGCCATCTTGGTCGCTGCTACGACAATTAATTTAATTTTACAGCTAAGTTTTTTATTTTAATGTAGTTAGGATTTTCTTTAGTTAATTTATGGATATTTTAATTAGGGTTAAGTTAGGGGGTGTTAGGTTAGGGGGTTTAGATGCTAGTTTATTACTTTGCGTTGTGGGAGGATGGCGGTTTAGGGGTTAATAGTATGTAGTGTTTGTGATTTGGGGGATGGTGGCTTAGGGGGTTAATATTATTATGTAGTGTGTACGATGTGGGAATGGCAGTTTAGGGGTTAATAGTGTAGTTTATGGGTGTAAGTGTACTTGACATTGCAGTTTTACCATTTGTTTGTGCCTCTGACCTGCATTTCTACTGAGTTGTTGATTCTCTGGCTCCTGAACCTAGCAGGTCTTCTGACCATTATTATAGGTAATCTGGTGTGGGCACTCCAGTCCTTGGCTCCAGTGTGAGCATTACTCCTAGTCCTGTGGCACCTGCTAAGTCCTGTTCCAGGATACATTTATATGCCAAAGTAAAGATCCTGTTTCAGGGTATGCTTACCTATCAAGGCACAGACCCTGTTCCAGTGTACGCTCACCTTCTAAAGCTCAGACCCTGTTCCAGTGTACACTCTCCTGTCCAAGGCCCTGGTGCCGGCACTCCTGCTGCACAGCATCCAAATTCTGTGTGCCCTGCTGAACAGCGTCCAAGTCCATTTTCTTCTGCTGAGTATTATATCTCTTCAATAAACTTGTTTTCTTTATGTTTGCCATAATGCCTAAAATGGGAAGTAGACCAGAGAAACACATTCAACTGGCCCCTTTTAACTCAAAAATATCCAAGGAGTAGGAAAAAGTTGAAGGCTGCACGAACAAATTTGAAGATAAAATGTAAATTTTATTTGTACATTAAAAATTTCTCACAAGCACATACTCGCAATGGAGTTACCCTAGCACACAGGGAGTGAGCTGCTCTCCGACGCGTTTCCTGCCCTCTAGGGGCACTTCATCAGGGATAGCAGCTGTTTCCCTCATCAGTCATTTATACCTAAGTATCTGTTAACCTCTGGGTTGCCAAACCTATAGCAATAAAGTATAAAGTAACTGTGTATATTATTGCATGTTTGTAAACCCATGAACAACATATCCTGGTATAAATGTAACATTCAACATCTAATGTTAATAGCGATATTTATATACTAAAAAATGATTGAAGTATAACCCTTTTTTATTTTTGCTGTCATCATGACCTAATGCTTTTACTATAATAGTTCCTCTTGAGGCACCAATGAAATTACAGCTTTTGCTTGTGTCTGTGCAAAGTTTATCGTTACTACAATTGAATATACCATAAAAGCACAAACATCTTTATTTAAAGGGACAACAAGCTTTATCATACTTAGGTATGCTATATGAGGGACACTATACTAAATGAGCACCAGGATGACTAAAACTACAGAGTGATTAATACTACATTACCAAGAAGCTTTATTGGGTTTCTATGAAGAATTTGTGTGAATGTTGATTTTCTTTATCCCTTTTAACTCACCAGGGACAGTTAAGTCAGACACCTCTACCTCAGAGGTCAAACCCGTAACCCCGCTCCTCTAAGCATGATAATCCCTCACATGCAACCACCTCCTCATCCTCCCACACAATCTCTTCTTCACACTCTTACCTCCATTTTCCTCACACGCATTTGTTTCTTTAGCTCTAACTCATATTCTCAGCAACCTCTCCCTCATACGATGCGCACCCTCTCACACACCAGCTTCTGTTAATCATCTTAACCCCCTCCTCAAACACAGCTACCACCTCATCACCCTCTCACACAGCTTGCTCTTCACCCTGGCTCTTCAGTCTGCTTTACACCCTCTTATTCCACTCCCCCCTCACACACAAACACCCTCCTCATCCCATGTTACACACAGCCTCCACCTTATGTTCTTTACACACAACCCTGCTTATCTCTTAGCTCATTGTCCCTTACATGGCAGCCCTTGCTCATGCTCTCAGTCCCCCTCTCTCTTGAACAGAGCTCAATATCCTCTCGTCCCCTCTTCCGCACATATAACCCTGCTCAACTTTAAACACCAATCTAAAAAAATTCTCTAGTAGCATCACCTATACTGTTACAGGGTACCTAGCTACCTATGGCAAATATGACTTCTAATGATTCATCCTACAGACTGTCCAATCTGGGACATATTTGCTACCTTGGGACTACTCCCTGTCAATAAATTACCTTTCAGCCTGGTAATATATAGCTACTATGGATGATTTGTTATAGCTGTTGTATCCTGGCTGTTTGTTGGTTCCCTCTTTAATTTTGCTCTGGGTATTTGTGGCTCCCTAAATCCAACACTAGTGGGCCATGTTCTCCTGATCATTTATTTTTCGGAAGTGTCCCTGTTCATGATGACTTATTCTGAACTATTAGACACTTGATATTATAATGACTTTCCTATATGGCTCCATATTCTAGGAATACATACAAGTATTACATTTATATTCCAAATTGCTCTTGGCCTGTTCTATTATGTGTTTTTCATATTTTTCACATGTAATATGTATTACTGACTCTTCTCATGCTGATTTCAGTACTTAAAGGGACACTGAACCCAATTTTTTTCTTTTGTGATTCAGATAGAGCATGACATTTTAAGCAACTTTCTAATTTACTCCTATTATCAAATTTTCTTCATTCTCTTGGTATCTGTAATTTGAAATGCAAGAATGTAAGTTTAGATGCCGGCCCATTTTTGGTGAACAACCTGGGTTGTCCTTGCTGATTGGTGGATAAATTCATCCACCAATAAAAAAGTGCTGTCCAGAGTTCTGAAAAAAAAAAAGCTTAGATGCCTTTTTCAAATAAAGATAGCAAGAGAACGAAGAAAAATTTACTAATTGATAGTAAATTAGAAAGTTGCTTAAAATTGCATGCTCTATCTGAATCACGAAAGAAAAAATTTGGGTTCAGTGTCGCTTTAAGTAACAGTCTCCCTAGCTGGGCATCTGCACATTATGTACCGATTAGTAAGTGGTCATTTTTTTTTTTTTACTATTTTAAGACATTATTCTCTATAGCTAAGGTTGTCTTGTTAGTGCAGATACATTGGGGCCGATTTATCAAGGGCCGAATGGCCCCTGATGCCCCTGTTTATGTGCAAGCCTTCAGGCTTGCCGGAAACCGCAGTTATGAAGCAGAGGTCTTAAGACTGCTGCTCCTTAACTGGTCCGCTGCCTCTGAGGCTGCGGACATCAATCCGCCCGATCCTATACGATCGGGTTGATCGACACCCCGTTAGCGAATGCCACGAATCTGCAGGGGGCGGCATTGCACAAGCAGTTCACTAGAATGTTAAATGCTGACAGTGTATGCTGTCTGCATTCAGCGATGTCTGGCGGACATGATACGCTACAGCGTATCATGTCCGCCAGACTTTGATAAATCGGCCCCATTTTATCAAATATGAGAGCCTCTATAGTTTTACCCCTATTATATAATATATTATATTTAGCGAACAAGAGAACACCAGTAACACCAGTTAAGACGCTACTAAATTGGCCATAGGTTTGGTGTTTTTTTTCTCCTTAAACGGGGAGAGTCCACAGCTACATTCATTACTTTTGAGAAATACAGAACCTGGCCACCAGGAGGAGGCAAAGACACCCCAGCCAAAGTGTTGGAAGATTCAGTTTAGTCTCTTATGGGGAGTAGTACTCTTCGGAAAGGGACGGAAGTTTTAAGTAGTCCTGTCAGCCTCTCAGTGAGAGCATGGATGAAAGTTTGAGTCCAGAGATGCAAGGAAAGTCTTTCTGCGAAACCATCCCGACTCATATTAACATCTCTATAGGCAATCAGCGTTGACGACTTTTGCTGCCTGCTTTCTTCACTCAAGTCCATGTCAGAAGCAATGCTACTATCTGTCACACTTGAAGGCCCGTGTGCCTGTTCCATGGCGTAGATTCTGGTAAGATAGTTTCATTTTACTTTCAACATGAGAATGTAATGTAAATGTAGAAGTCCGTTTATCTTTATGGAATCAAGGGTTAATATCTCCTGAGGGGGGGTATGGAACAGGGGGTACTTTAATCATGTTTGTTATGTGATTCTATCTGCTAATGTGTAGTGATGCTTGGGCTCGTGGCTATTTCGGAACATACCTGCCTTTTTTGTCAGGCTGCGTGGTCCTTGTGGACTGGCGCACTTTTTCTTTGGCCTGCATGGTGCACCTTCTGACCAGGCATGGTCACGTTTTTGTTCTCTATTTCTATATTCCTGACCGTGTGGCGAAGGAGATAATCTGTTTCGCTAGCTGTCTGGGTCATAGGAGGTGGTGAGTGCCCTAGCCATTGGGGGTGTAAGGTGCTGTTTAATTTTTATCCATAATTTCAATCTCCAAGTTATGGAGGATTCTGATTTTTTGGAGACGGATGTCTCTGATTCAGATTCTAATTCTTGCGAAGAATATGAAATGGCCCCGGTAATCCATGCCCATCAATTATATTCCGAATGCCGTTTTAGAGTGCTCTCTTCTCCCAAATCGGGGAACTTAGAGTTCAACGAGCCCTCCACCCGTGAGGATCCCATATCCCGCGAGGTGCGCGCCCCTAGAACCTTCTTTTGCTACGCAAGCAGGTGTCCCAATTGCCGTAACCCCTTCTCCGGAAGGCGGCTTGTTTCCTCCAGAAGTTACGGCACGGTTCTGCATTGCCATATCTCTGGCGTTGGCACATTTACATCTTCAAGGAAGATGCTGTCCGTGTTCTGTTAACCAGGTCTCGTCAGACGTGGGATCGTCTGGCTCAGATCAGCCCTCTGGGGAAGCGGTTTCCTCTGAGGCTTCAGGGGGTTTAACTCTCGGGCCAGGCTCATTGGTTGCCCCGGCGGAGGTAAGTCTTGCCTTTTGTCATAGACTGGCACGCCTTCTGTGTCCTGCTGAGGCATGTTTTGGCAGTGCTGTTCCTGGAGGTCTGTATGAACCACGTGGTACCCGTTATAACTGGCTGGCCCGGTTAGGGTGCTGAGTAGGGTGAGAAGTTTGTTTTCATGTTTTTCCAGATTTTACATGTTATGGAGGCTTTTCGTTCCTAAATGTCAGGCAAGTCCTTGTTTATTCCTTTGGGTGGGGCATCAGAGGAGATTGTGCTCAGTCCTGAATGTCCTGTTCCTGATTGTTGGCGGGGTTTCTAAGATCAGATCCTGCTAAGGCTTACTCTAGGGGTTCTTGAGGTCCTTTGGCTTTGGAGCTAGAGTTTCTTCTTCCCAATAGGGTTGGAGGTTCAGATGACTCCTTGGACATCTGTGGTACCAAGTTTTGGCAATGGTACCTCTTCCTTAAGAGGTTGAAGTTGCGTGCTGCTTTTTTTCCCCCTTCTTAGGGCTGTTTTCCCAGTCATCTGGTGCTGGAGGTTTCCCTATGGTATCTCATCTGCTCCCATAGTTTTGGGGCTCTGGAGATTGTGTTGTCTCTTTTTCCTATGGTTGCCCCTGCTTAGGCGTTTCGGTTTGATCTGTCACTCGCCAGGAGTTTGGGATGCTCGTTCATTGTAAATTTTTCAAGCTGTAGTGGTTTCTGGGAGGTTGATCCTGTCCTGAGAGGATCTTTGGAGACTGTTTAGTTTTTCCATCTAGATTGTCTAGGCTTTGAGCTCTGCTCTCTTGTAAATTTACTTAGGAGTGTTGTCCCTCGAGCCTTTGGGGGTTAAGCTCTCTCTGGGATACTTAAGTTAACGTTCAGTGTCCAAGGAACCTTGGATGTGGCTGTGATTGCATCACCTATGGTGCACGGTCTTCTCCTAGTTTTGAAGCCGGCTCCGGGTTCCGGGTGTCCGGTGTTATTAACCTGATCCTTGTCTTTGACTGGATGTTTTGGGTTCTCTGTTTACAGATCTCTTAGATGGATTTGGACAGCCCAGTTTTCTGATTCCGGAATTGTCCTCTTATCTCTTCTGGCGGGTTTTTCTTTCTCTTCGGAGACTTGAAATTTCATCTGGGCTGTCTGTAATAGCGGATATTTCCTATAAATTGGTATTGTCCTGTTGACGTCCGTCAACAGTTTTACGCTCCATGCCAGTGGGAGGGTGAGCTGTTTTTTACGTTTCCCCTCCCTTTGGGGAGGATTGGGCATACCTCAGTATCTGCCTGGTGCCCCGTATGCATTTTTCTTCCTTGTTCAGTGGGGTCCTCCCTGCCTTGTGTGCAGGTTGTCCTTGGGAAGGGTTTGGTTTCTGGTGTCATGCCGTTACTGTTGTTTCAGTATAGGGTATCCTTTTTGGGGAGTGTCCTTTCTCACGGGAAGGGAGCTGTGTCTGGGTTCTGGAACCCGTTCTCATCCTTGGGGGATCTGGCTCCCCTCCTTTTTTCCTTCCTGATGGTTCTGGTGGTTCGGGGAACTTTTAATTCCCTTGTCCTTTCGGACATTGACAGTCACTTTGGTGCTGGGTCCGTTGCCTCGGAGTAGAGGTCAGGGATCTGACTGCTCTGTTGCACTTGATCGCGTATCCTCAATATCTTGTGGACCTTCCTTAGGCAGGTAGCTTTGCTCTGCTGTTTTTGGGTGCTATCCTTTCTTCCCCGTTTCTCCTGGGAGGGAGTTGCTCTGCACTTCTTCTGAGTTTTTTTCTCTGTGAGAGTCCTGGTGCAGTTCCTAGCTTGATTAGCTAGTATTGGCGGCTTTCGTCCGCTTAGACCTCTTTTGCAGAGGGAAGCTGTGGCTTCTTCTGGAGCATAATAGGATAATATGGTGCTGTTTTTTAGCAGCTCCAAGGGGTGAGTTTTATTCCCTCGGTTGCTCTCTCCTGAGTTCTTGTGTTTTTGCCACTCCATGTAAGGGAGGGGGTCTACTAGTCCCCTCTAGGTTTCCAGGATTGGGTGTTACATTGGTCCCTTGGACTCCCTTGCAGATAGGGGTCTGGGATTTTCCTCCCTTCACTCTGCTTGGTCGGTAGGGATTCATTCTCTACGCTGCTTTGTTCTGTTGCAACCTTGGTTGTGTTCTTGGAGTTATGCTTGGGGTTCTTTATTGCCCGGGGGTCCCTTTTGGACTCTCTTATCGGAGTACTTCTTCTATCCCTTCCGGGAGCATGTGGAGGTCCCCTTCCATTGGTTAGGGGTTGAATTTAGTGTGGGCTTGGAGCCTGCGGGACTTTGTCTCCTCCAGAGGCTTGTGCTCGGTTGAGTATAGTGATTCTGGGCGGTCTCTAGCAAGTGCCTTGCTGGTTTTAACTGATAGGGCCGTAGTTACTTGGTTCTTTCCATTTTTTGTTCCTTCTGCTTCTGGTGAAGCAGTTTTTTTGTCTGGATGTTGGGTGATTTCAGGGCTGTGTGCCCTTAAGAAGGGGCTGCCTCTTGTACCCCGCCCGTTTTTGCATTAAGTGTCCTCTATAGCTTGGGTATTGTTTTCCCAAAAATAATAAATGCAGCTGTGGACTCTCCCATTTAAGAAGAAAAACTTAAAATTATGCTTACCTGATCATTTTCTTTTCTTCTGACAGGGAGAGTCACAGCTCCCATCCCGCGTTTTTTTCTATGTGGCGGCCGTAATTTTGCTTTTTATTCTTCTGGCACCCTTTTCACCCCTGATATTTCTCCTACTGTTCCTTGTTCCCTCGGCAGAATGACTTAGGGACGAGGGAAGTGGGGGAGGTATTTAAGCCATTGGCTGGGGTGTCTTTGCCTCCTCCTGGTGGCCAGGTTCTGTATTTCCCAAATGTAATGAATGCAGCTGTGGACCTCTCCCGTCAGAAGAAAAGAAAATGATCAGGTAAGCATAATTTAAGTTTTTCCCTTCACAGATAAAGAGCCTTTTTATAGGTTAACAATCTTGCACCATCTTGTGACTTGCCAGATTTAACTAATCCCTAATCTATACAACTTCCAAAGGTATTTCTTTCTTTATTTTGTTTTAGAGGTTTATTAGTAATCTCAATCATTCTGACCCTGGAAATTATAATATATAAGATCTGTCTGTATCTGGCAGAGTAGTCATAGATATATTTACATTGAGAGGGAATCTTACTGTCTCAAACTGTATTTCTTCCTATTATTTCAGATAGGGCTCCACTGTCAACGGCCGAGGTGGTGGAGTTAAAGTACTTATAGGGACAGTCTAGTCAAAACTAAACTTTCATGATTCAGATAGGGTATGTAATTTTTAAACAACTTTCCAATTTACTTTTATCATCAATTTTGCTTTGTTCTCTTGGTATTCTTAGTTGGAAGCTAAACCTAGGAGGCTCATATGCAAATTTCTTAGCCCTTGAAGGCCGCCTCTTATCTGAATGCATTAAACAAAATCACAACTAGAAGGCATTTATTCATGTGTGCCATATAGATAACATTGTGTTCAATGCGCATGGAGTTACCAAGGAAGTCAGCACTGATTGGCTAAAATGCAAGTCTGTCAAAAGAACTGAAATAAGGGGGCAGTCTGCAGAGACTTATATAACGAGGTAATCACTGAGGTAAAAAAATATATTAATATAACTGTGGTTGGTTATGCAAAACTGGGGAATGGGTAATAAAGGGATTATCTATATTTTAAACAATAAAAAATTCTAGTGTAGACTGTCCCTTTAACTTATTATTAGTCAATAGTAACAGAGAGGGGATTGCATCTACCATACCATACAGGGGTCTAACCTAGATCTCACTGTGTCCCTGGGCAAAAGGCTTTGACAGGACCTCCTATTTCAACAATGCCTTTTCTGGTTGTTTGTAATCATCAAAAGCTGAGCTGGACCCCATTTAAGCAAGAAGTCATCCTTTCTATGTGTTAACAGAACATATGTACTTTTTGTACAAGTATTGTGGCACTTATATATACATATATATAGGATCTGGGTGATACCCATACCGGAATCTGATCAATAATACATGGAATATTAGGATCTTTACAAAGTGTCATGGAGAACTAAAGCATTGATAAATTACTGTATGTATATTTGCTTGTGCAAAGGACATGTGTATGCTCATTTGTAAAAACAATTACTGAAGCTAAGCTGCAGTTATTGCTCTGTAATTATACAGCTACAACACATAAACTAACTCTTTTCAGAGTACCACTAGTTTAGTGATTATATATATGTGTGTGTGTTTCTCTCATCACGCACGTCACTGGGTGGCAGGTTTTTTGGTGTACATTACTATATTTATACTTGGGCAATTTGTATAAAAAAGGCTCAAAAATCAGCTACAATTACAAAACAAATATACGTTATATTCAAAAGATTGACATTTCAACTGTAAGTAAAATGCTAGAAGGCTGCCACCTCAGTGGTGAAAATGAAAAAACTACTGGGAAAATGCCACAAAACACAAAATTGTAAAAGCGAACACAATTACAACTATTAATTAAATTATTATTTATATGCCACCCTTTTATCAGAATCATTTATAAAGAATATTGGACAGCCCTTGAACAAAAATGATGCTACTGTGTGTGGGTCATAAACTTGGGAGTATTTAATGTTATCCCAGTCCCTGCCCAAGGCATAGACAATGTTTCCACAAAAAGAGAAACATTTCCTCTTATTTTGGACAGAAAATTACTAGTAAACAATAAGGCATGTATTTATCAAGCCAGTCAACCGCAAATACGTGGAATTCTGCAGCGTATTTGTGGCGAGCCCTGATTCGTCTAAGTTATCAAACCCTACAAACCGGCAAAGTAGAACTTTGTTGACGTAACATACGATTCGCCGGACCTCAGTCCGACAACAGATCGATGCTTACGTCACTACAGATGTTCCAAACGCAAGTTCGGCACAATCTGACTACTTTTGGAAGTTATCAAATATCTACCAGGTACGCTCGACACTATTCCGGCCAGCGTACCTGGCTTTCAATGGGCGGCGGATGCCATAGGAATCAATGGGAGTCGGAAAGCAGCGAGAGCTTTATGTTCGCTGCTGCCCGATATCCCATTGATTCCTATGGTAACGTGTACACCTAACACCCTAACATGTACCCCAAGTCTAAACACCCCTAATCTGCCCCCCCTACACTGCCGCCAACTACATTATACTTATTAACACCTAATCTGCTGCCCCGCCACCGACTAAATAAAACTTATTAACCCCCTAAACCGCCGCTCCCGGAGCCCACCACCACCTACATTATAATTATTAACCCCTAATCTTCCACCCCCTATACCGCCGCCACCTACATTATATTTATCTACCCCTAATCTGCCCCCCCCTACACCGCCGCCACCTACATTATATTTATTAACCCCTAATCTGCCCCCCAACACCGCCACCACTATATTAAATTTATTAACCCCTAAACATAAGTCTAACCCTAACACCCCCTAACTTAAATATAATTTAAATATATCTAAAATAAATATTACTATTATTAACTAAATAACTCCTATTTAAAACTAAATACTTACCTATAAAATAAACCATAAGATAGCTACAATGTAACTAATAGTTACCATTGTAGCTAGCTTAGGGTTTATAAATTTTTTTACAAGCAACTTTGTATTTATTTTAACTAGGTACAATAGTTATTAAATAGTTATTAACTATTTAATAACTTCCTAGTTAAAATAAAGACAAATATACCTGTAAAATAAAACCTAACCTAAGTTAAAATACACCTAACACTACACTATAATTAAATAAATTCTCTAAACTAAATACAATTAAAAAAATTAAAGTACAAAAACAAACACACACTAAATTACAGAAAATAATAAAATAATTACAAATTTTTAAACTAATTAACACCTATTCTAATCCCCCTAACAAAAAATTATAGCCCCCCCAAAATAAAAAAAAAAGCCCTACCCTACACTAAATTACAAATAGCCCTTAAAAGGCCTTTTGCGGGGCATTGCCCCAAAGTAATCAGCTCTTTTACCTGTAAAAAAAAATTACAACCCCCCCCCAACATTAAAACCCACCCACCTACACAACCAACCCTACTCTAAAAACCCACCCAATCCCCCCTTAAAAAACCTAACACTAACCCCTTGAAGATCACCCTACCGTGAGAAAGTCTTCACCCAACCGGGCCGAAGTCCTCCACGAAGCCGGCAGAAAGTGGTCCTCCAGACGGGCAGAAGTGATCCTCCAGACGGGCAGAAGTCTTCATCCAGGCGGCATCTTCTATCTTCATTCATCCGGCGCAGAGCGGCTCCGTCTTCAAGACATTCAACGCGGAGCATCCTCTTCTTTCAACGTCTTCTTGATGAATGAATGTTCCTTTAAATGACGTCATCCAAGATGGCGTCCCTTGAATTCCGATTGGCTGATAGAATTCTATCAGCCAATCGGAATTAAGCTAGGAAAATATCCTATTGGATATGCAATCAACCAACAGGATTGAAGTTTCAATCCTATTGGCAAGATCCAATCAGCCAATAGGATTGAGCTCGCATACTATTGGCTGTTCCAATCAGCCAATAGAATGCAAGCTCATTCCTATTGGCTGATTGATCAGCCAATAGGATTGAACTTCAATCCTATTGGCTATTGCATCAGCCAATAGGAATTTTTCCTACCTTAATTCCGATTGACTGATAGAATTTCTATCAACCAATCGGAATTCAAGGACGCCATCTTGGATGACGTCATTTAAAGGAACATTCATTCATTAAGAAGACATTGAAAGAAGAGGATGCTCCGCGTCGGATGGATGAAGATAGAAGATGCTGCCTGGATGAAGACTTCTGCCGTCTGGAGGACCACTTCTGCCGGGTTTCGTGAAGGACTTCGGCCCGGTTGGGTGAAGACTTCTCAAGGTAGGGTGATCTTCAAGGGGTTAGTTTTAGTTCTTTTAAGGGGTGGTGGGTTTTTAATGTTGGGGGGTTGTAATTTTTTTTTTACAGGTAAAAGAGCTGATTACTTTGGGCAATGCCTCGCAAAAGGCCCTTTTAAGGGCTATTTGTAATTTAGTGTAGGGTAGGGCTTTTTATTTTGGGGGGGCTTTTTTATTTGTTAGGGGGATTAGAGTAGGGTGTAATTAGTTTAAAAATCTTGTATTATTTTATTATTTTCTGTCATTTAGTTTTTGAATTTTTTTGTACTTTAGATATTTTTTTTAATTGTATTATTGTATTTAGTTTAGGGAATTTATTTAATTATAGTGTAGTTTAGGTGTAATTGTTGTGTAAACAATAAGGCATGTATTTATCAAGCCGTCAACCGCTAATACACTGGAATCCACAGCGTATTTGTGGCGAGCCTGATTCGCCTTATCAAACCCTACAAACCGGCAAAATAGAATTTGGTGATGTAACATACGATTCGCCGGACTCAGTCCGACACAGATCGATGCTTACGTCACTACAGATGTTCCGAACGCAAGTTCGGCACAATCTGACTACTTTTGGAAGTTATCAAATATCTACTAGGTACGCTCGGGACTATGCCGGCCCAGCGTATGTGGCTTTCAATCCGCCGCCCTCGAGGCGGCGGATGCCATAGGAATCAATGGGAGTCGGAAAGCAGCAAGAGCTTATGTTCGCTGCTGCCCGATATCCCATTGATTCCTATGGGAACATGTACACCTAACACCCTAACATGTACCCCGAGTCTAAACATCCCTAATCTTCCCCCCCTACACTGCCGCCACCTACATTATACTTATTAACCCCTAATCTGCTGCCCCCGACACCACCACCACCTAAGTAAAACTTATTAACCCCTATCCCGCCGCTCCCAGACCCCGCCGCAACTAAATAAACGTATTAACCCCTAAACCGCCGCTTCCGGAGCCCACCACCACCACCTACATTATAATTATTAACCCCTAATCTTCCACCCCCCTACAACCGCCGCCACCTACATTATATTTATTAACCCCTAATCTGCCCCCCCTACACCGCCGCCACTATATTAAATTTATTAACCCCTAAACCTAAGTCTAACCCTAACACCCCCTAACCTAATCTTGGTTTGTAATTTAGTGTAGGGTAGGGCTTTTTTTTATTTTGGGGGGGCTTTTTTATTTTGTTAGGGGGATTAGAGTAGATGTACTTAGTTTAAAAATCTTGTAATTATTTTATTATTTTCTGTAATTTAGTGTTGTTTTTTTTTTAATTGTATTTTAATTGTATTTAGTTTAGGGAATTTATTTAATTATAGTGTAAGGTGTTTGTGTAATTGTAACTTAGGTTAGGTTTATTTTACAGGTATATTTGTCTTTATTTTAATTAGGTAGTTATTAAATAGTTTTTAATAACTATTTAATAACTATGTACCTAGTTAAAATAAATACAAAGTTGCCTGTAAAATAAATATAAACCCTAAGCTAGCTACAATGTAACTATTAGTTATATTGTAGCTATCTTAGGGTTTATTTTATAAGTACTGGTAGCCCTCAGTTTACGCCGGGGTTAGGTTCCAGAAGGAATGGTTGTAAATTGAAACGCAGTCTATAATGTAAGTCAATGAGAAGTGAGGGAGTTAGGTTCCAGTCCCCTCTCAAAATTGCCATAAGTAGAACCTAATACATTATTTTTAAAGCTTTGAAATGAAGACTTTAAATGCTAAACAGCATTATAAACCTAATAAAATAAGCACACAACACAGAATATATAATTAAACTAAGTTAAATTAACAAAATCATTTGCTAAACAGCATTATAATCCTAATAAAATATTCACACAACACAGACTTTACCTGCATTTTTCTGCAAACAGTTCTTTATATGCATTCCAGTCTGGACTGATTTATAGACAGGAAGATCTTGTTCCTTTGCAAGCTGCTCGATAGCTCAGGTCTAGTTAAACTTATTAATTTCAGCTTGCTTGGCTTGCATATCTTTGCTGCAACACAAGCAGACAGCTCAACTTACTGGCTATTTTAATCAATGCAACTGCTATCAATGCTTTTCAATAGCAGTCACATGACTTGGAAAAAAAGGTTGTTATTCTGAAACGGTGCAAGATTGAACCGTTGTAAACCGAGGGCCACCTGTATTTAGTTTTAAATAGGAATTATTTAGTTAATGATAGTAGTTATTATTTAGAATATATTAAATAATATTTAAGTTAGGGTGGTGTTAGGGTTTAGACTTAGGTTTAGGGGTTAATAAATTTAATATAGTGGCAGGCGACATTGGTGGTGGCGGTGTAGGGGCGGCAGATTAGGGGTTAATAAATATAATGTAGGTGGCGGCAGATTAGGGGTTAATAAATGTAGGTAGGTGGCGGCGGTGTAGGGGGCGGCAGATTAGGAGGCTAATAAATATAATGTAGGGGGTGCAGATTAGGGATTAATAAGTATAATGTTAGGTGGCGGTGGGCTCCGGAGCAGCTGTTTCAGGGTTAATAATTGTATTTAGTTGTGGCGGGACTTCGGGACCGGCGGTTTAGGGGTTAAACACTTTATTTAGTTGCGACGGGGTTCCGGGGAGCGGCAATTTAGGGGTTATACACTTTATTTAGTTGCGGTGGGGCTCCGGAGAGCAGTGGTTGTAGGGGTTTAACACTTTATTTAGTTGCGGTGGGCTCTGTGAGCGGCGGTTTAGGGGTTAATCCCTTTATTTAGTTGTGGTGGGCTTCCGGGAGCGGCGGTTTAGGGGTTAAACACTTTATTTAGTTGCGGTGGGGCTCCGGGGAGCGGCGGTATAGGGGGGTAAGCAGTATAGGGTGGGTGTTTAGTGACAGGGTACCAGAAAGCTATAAAAAAGCCGTATAGCAGCGAGATCGATGACTGTTAGTTAACAACAGTCCGCTGCTCATCGCACGTACTTGGTGCGCAGCTTTTTGACAACTTTTTTGGTAACTTTGGAGAACGTATTCAGGTCCAAAGCAGCGATGTCAGGTGATCTTAGGTGAGCGTATTGGTGCCGTTGAATGCAAGAAAGTCGACGCTTTGATAAATAGATGCCTAAATCTGTGAAAATAGCATTATTTATTTTGCATGCAGGTTATTTACTAAGGCCTAGATTTGGAGTTTGGCGGTTAGCCGTGAAAACCTGCGTTAGAGGCTCCTAACGCTGTTTTAGGCTACCGCCGGTATTTGGAGTCAGTGATTAAAGGGGTCTAACGCTCACTTTTCAGCCGCGACTTTTCCATACCGCAGATCCCCTTACGTCAAAGTGCGTATCCTATCTTTTCAATGGGATCTTTCGTAACGCCGGTATTTAGAGTCGTTTCTGAAGTGAGCGTTAGAGCTCTAACGACAAAACTCAGCCGCCGGAAAAAAAGCAGGAGTTAAGAGCTTTCTGGGCTAACGCCGGTTCATAAAGCTCTTAACTACTGTACCCCTAAAGTACACTAACACCCATAAACTACCTATGTACCCCTAAAACCGAGGTCCCCCCACATCGCCCGCCACTCGATTAAATTTTTTAAACCCTAATCTGCCGACCGCTGCCACCTACGTTATACCGTATGTACCCCTAATCTGCTGCCCCTAACACCGCCGACCCCTGTATTATATTTATTATCCCCTAACCTGCCCCCCACAACGTCGCCGCCAGCTACTTACAATAATTAACCCCTAATCTGCCGACCGCAAAGCGCCGCCACCTACGTTATACTTATATACCCCTAATCTGCTGCCCCTAACACCGCCGACCCCTATATTATATTTATTAACCCCTAATCTGCCCCCCTCAACATCGCCGACACCTGCCTACACTTATTAACCCCTAATCTGCCGAGCGGACCTGAGCGCTACTATAATAAAGTTATTAACCCCTAATCCGCCTCACTAACCCTATCATAAATAGTATTAACCCCTAATCTGCCCTCCCTAACATCGCCGACACCTAACTTCAATTATTAACCCCTAATCTGACGACCGGAGCTCACCGCTACTATAATAAATGGATTAACCCCTAAAGCTAAGTCTAACCCTAACACTAACACCCCCCTAACTTAAATATAATTTACATCTAACGAAATTAATTAACTCTTATTAAATAAATTATTCCTATTTAAAGCTAAATACTTACCTGTAAAATAAATCCTAATATAGCTACAATATAAATTATAATTACATTGTAGCTATTTTAGGATTAATATTTATTTTACAGGCAACTTTGTAATTATTTTAACCAGGTACAATAGCTATTAAATAGTTAATAACTATTTAATAGTTACCTAGTTAAAATAATAACAAAATTACCTGTAAAATAAGTCCTAACCTAAGTTATAATTAAACCTAACACTACCCTATCAATAAATTAATTAAATAAAATACCTACAATTACCTACAATAAAACCTAACACTACACTATCAATAAATAAATTAAATACAATTTCTACAAATAACTACAATTACATAAACTAACTAAAGTACAAAAAATAAAAAAGAACTAAGTTACAAAAAATAAAAAAATATTTACAAACATAAGAAAAATATTACAATTTTAAACTAATTACACCTACTCTAAGCCCCCTAATAAAATAACAAAGACCCCCAAAATAAAAAATTCCCTACCCTATTCTAAATTAATAAATGTAAAAGCTCTTTTACCTTACCAGCCCTGAACAGGGCCCTTTGCGGGGCATGCCCCAAGAAAATCAGCTCTTTTGCCTGTAAAAAAAAACATACAATACCCCCCCCCAACATTACAACCCACCACCCACATACCCCTAATCTAACCCAAACCCCCCTTAAATAAACCTAACACTAAGCCCCTGAAGATCTTCCTACCTTGTCTTCACCATCCAGGTATCACCGATCCGTCCTGGCATCCGGTGCTGAAGAGGTCCAGAAGAGGCTCCAAAGTCTTCCTCCTATCCGGCAAGAAGAGGACATCCGGACCGGCAAACATCTTCTCCAAGCGGCATCTTCGATCTTCTTCCATCCGGTGCGGAGCGGGTCCATCTTGAAGCAGCCGACGCGGATCCATTCTCTTCTTCCGGCGTCTCCCGATGAATGACGGTTCCTTTAAGGGACGTCATCCAAGATGGCGTCCCTCGAATTCCGATTGGCTGATAGGATTCTATCAGCCAATCGGAATTAAGGTAGGAATATTAAGGTAGGAATATTAAGGTAGGAATCAGCCAATCAGATTGAGCTCGCATTCTATTGGCTGTTCCGATCAGCCAATAGAATGCGAGCTCAATCTGATTGGCTGATTGGATCAGCCAATAGGATTGAACTTGATTCTGATTGGCTGATTCCATCAGCCAATCAGAATATTCCTACCTTAATTCCGATTGGCTGATAGAATCCTATCAGCCAATCGGAATTCGAGGGACGCCATCTTGGATGACGTCCCTTAAAGGAACCGTCATTCGTCGGGAGACGCCGGAAGAAGAGGATGGATCCGCGTCGGCTGCTTCAAGATGGACCCGCTCCGCACCGGATGGAAGAAGATCGAAGATGCCGCTTGGAGAAGATGTTTGCCGGTCCGGATGTCCTCTTCTTGCCGGATAGGAGGAAGACTTTGGAGCCTCTTCTGGACCTCTTCAGCACCGGATGCCAGGACGGATCGGTGATACCTGGATGGTGAAGACAAGGTAGGAAGATCTTCAGGGGCTTAGTGTTAGATTTATTTAAGGGGGGTTTGGGTTAGATTAGGGGTATGTGGGTGGTGGGTTGTAATGTTGGGGGGGGGGGTATTGTATGTTTTTTTTTACAGGCAAAAGAGCTGATTTTCTTAGGGCATGCCCCGCAAAGGGCCCTGTTCAGGGCTGGTAAGGTAAAAGAGCTTTTAACTCTATTAATTTAGAATAGGGTAGGGCATTTTTTTATTTTGGGGGTCTTTGTTATTTTATTAGGGGGCTTAGAGTAGGTGTAATTAGTTTAAAATTGTTGTAATATTTTTCTTATGTTTGTAAATATTTTTTTATTTTTTGTAACTTAGTTCTTTTTTATTTTTTGTACTTTAGTTAGTTTATGTAATTGTAGTTATTTGTAGCAATTGTATTTAATTTATTTATTGATAGTGTAGTGTTAGGTTAATTGTAGGTAATTGTAGGTATTTTATTTAATTAATTTATTGATAGGGTAGTGTTAGGTTTAATTATAACTTAGGTTAGGATTTATTTTACAGGTAATTTTGTTATTATTTTAACTAGGTAACTATTAAATAGTTCTTAACTATTTAATAGCTATTGTACCTGGTTAAAATAATTACCAAGTTGCCTGTAAAATAAATATTAATCCTAAAATAGCTACAATATAATTATAATTTATATTGTAGCTATATTAGGATGTATTTTACAGGTAAGTATTTAGCTTTAAATAGGAATAATTTATTTAATAAGAGTTAATTAATTTCGTTAGATTTAAATTATATTTAAGTTAGGGGGGTGTTAGTGTTAGGGTTAGACTTAGCTTTAGGGGTTAATCCATTTATTATAGTAGCGATGAGCTCCGGTCGTCAGATTAGGGGTTAATAATTGAAGTTAGGTGTCGGCGATGTTAGGGAGGGCAGATTAGGGGTTAATACTATTTATGATAGGGTTAGTGAGGCGGATTAGGGGTTAATAACTTTATTATAGTAGCGCTCAGGTCCGCTCGGCAGATTAGGGGTTAATTATTGTAAGTAGCTGGCGGCGACGTTGTGGGGGGCAGGTTAGGGGTTAATAAATATAATATAGGGGTCGGCGGTGTTAGGGGCAGCAGATTAGGGGTACATAGGGATAATGTAAGTTGCGGCGGTTTACGGAGCGGAAGATTAGGGGTTAATAATATAATGCAGGGGTCAGCGATAGCGGGGGGCGGCAGATTAGGGGTTAATAAGTGTAAGGGTAGGGGTGTTTAGACTCGGGGTACATGTTAGAGTGTTAGGTGCAGACGTAGGAAGTGTTTCCCCATAGGAAACAATGGGGCTGCGTTAGGAGCTGAACGCTGCTTTTTTGCAGGTGTTAGGTTTTTTTTCAGCTCAAACAGCCCCATTGTTTCCTATGGGAGAATCGTGCATGAGCACATTTTTGAGGCTGGCCGCGTCCGTAAGCAACTCTGGTATCGAGAGTTGCATTTGCGGTAAAAATGCTCTACGCTCCTTTTTTGGAGCCTAACGCAGCATTTTTTTGAACTCTCGATACCAGAGTTAATTTTATGGTGCGGCCAGAAAAAAGCCCGCGGAGCGTTAACAGCCCATCTACCGCCAAACTCCAAATCTAGGCCATAGTTTTCTGGCCGCAAATGGATTTAGATAAACATTTCTATTTGCAATAATTTTAAAGGGATATTAAACACCTCTAGAAATTAATATTAATTGTTTAATAACGTAGTAAAACAACTTTGCAATATACTTTAATTATTTATTTTGTTCTGCTCTCTGTAATTTTAATTCTGAAAAGTGTGTGCTTTACAATTCATGTTAAACATCTTGGTATTACAGGTGTTTTGTCTATTTAAAAATAACTGGGAAATCTTAAACTAATTATTCTCCTAAATGCATTAAGGTAAGTATTAACCCCTTAACGACCGACGACGTATGCCATACGTCCTCAAAAAAAAAGCACTTAACGACCGAGGACGTATGGCATACGTCGTCGGTTTAACAGAGCACTGGAAGCGATCGAAATCGCTTCCAGCTGCTCTAACAGTATTGCAGGCTTGCCTTGAGGTCTAGGCATCCTGCAATACTGTTCCCGAGTGCCGGGACCGGATTGATCACTCCCCCACGAGTGATCACTTCCGGTTTCGCTCCACGTGGAGCCCGGCAGTGTTTCAGAGCATCGGAAGCGATCGGACACGCTTCCGATGCTCTGCTTGTGTGCTAAGTGCCTCGGTGGGTCGAGGCACTTAGTTGGTTATTAAATAAAAGTAAAAATAAAAAAAATAAAAAAACGAATTAAATAAAAAAAAAAGCCCTAAATAGCCCCCCCCTCCCCCTTCACTAGGCATCCAAGATGGCGATGCCCAGTGCATCATGGGGCCTCTGGGGGTGTCCCTAGCCTGCATCATCATAGGGGCAAGCTAGGGTCACCCAATCTGAGCCTCCCACCCTAAAAAAAATAATAATCATAAAATACCCCATTTGTCTGATCATGTCAATATTTGTAAATATTGACTATGATCAGTGTGGATCTCCCTCCCTCTCCTCACTTGCCATTTTGTTGGAGAGAGAGACAAGTATTTAGCAGAGAGAGACCTGTATTTAGCAGAGAGAGAGATTTATTTCTTTTATTTGTTAAAAAATATAGAACCAAAGGCTCTTTTCAGAGCCATTAACCCCTAGCTTGCCAGTGATCACTATATATCACTGGCAGTAACATAGGTGCACTTTTTTTTTGCTGCATTTTGCTGTCTGTGCATTTTTTTAGGGGTTAATTTTGTTGTAATTTTTTAAAAACCCAAAGGCTCTTTTCAGAAACATTTAGTTAATTTAATTTAATTTTCAGAGCCATTAACCCCTAGCTTGCCAGTGATCACTATATATCACTGGCAGTAGCATAGGTACACTTTTTTTTTGCTGCATTTTGCTGTCTGTGCATTTTTTAGGGGTTAATTTTGTTGTAATTTTTTAAAAACCCAAAGGCTCTTTTCAGAAACATTTAGTTAATTTAATTTAATTTTCAGAGCCATTAACCCCTAGCTTGCCAGTGATCGCTATAAATCACTGGCAGTTGCATAGCTGTACTTTTTTGCTGTCTGTGCATTTTTTTAGGGGTTAATTTTGTTGTTGTAATTTTTTAAAAACCCAAAGGCTCTTTTCAGAAACATTTAGTTAATTTAATTTAATTTTCAGAGCCATTAACCCCTAGCTTGCCAGTGATCACTATATATCACTGGCAGTAGCAAAGGTACACTTTTTTTTTGCTGCATTTTGCTGTCTGTGCATTTTTTTAGGGGTTAATTTTGTTGTTGTAATTTTTTAAAAACCCAAAGGCTCTTTTCAGAAACATTTAGTTAATTTAATTTAATTTTCAGAGCCATTAACCCCTAGCTTGCCAGTGATCGCTATAAATCACTGGCAGTAGCATAGCTGTACTTTTTTGCTAGTTAATTTAGTTAATTAATTTAGTTAATTTAATTTAATTTTCAGAGCCATTAACCCCTAGCTTGCCAGTGATCGCTATAAATCACTGGCAGTTACATAGCTGTACTTTTTTGCTGTCTGTGCATTTTTTTAGGGGTTAATTTTGTTGTTGTAATTTTTTAAAAACCCAAAGGCTCTTTTCAGAAACATTTAGTTAATTTAATTTAATTTTCAGAGCCATTAACCCCTAGCTTGCCAGTGATCGCTATAAATCACTGGCAGTAGCATAGCTGTACTTTTTTGCTAGTTAATTTAGTTAATAAATTTAGTTAATTTAATTTTTTTAGTAATTGTTTTCTGTGACAGATACAAAAATGTCACAGAAAAGATATAGTGCTGAGGAGGCGTATGCCATCCTTGCGTCAGAGTCAGATGCCTCTATTTCTGACTCAGACCCCAATTTTGACCCTGCCATGTGCTCAGATACATCACTAGATGCAGTCTCAACTGATAGTGATGTATCTGTGGCTGCTAGCCCCCCTGCAAGCCCCCCTGCTACCCCCCCCGCCAGCCCCCCTGCTAGCCCCCCTGCCAGAAGGAGGCGTGTTGCTGCCATTGCTGCTGAAGAGTGGGTAACGCCTCATCTCCAGAGGCCAGATATCCCACCCTTCACAGCAAATGCTGGCATAAATATAGATGTGGCAGGTTTTAGCCCCCAGCAGTTTCTGGAAGTGTTTCTGGGCGATGATATATTGGGGAACATTGTCGCCCAAACTAATTTATATGCCCATCAGTTCCGTGCTGCAAAGCCTGGAACATATTTGGCAAAGCAGCAATGGGCCCCCATCAATGTGCCAGAATTCAAAAAATTCTGGGCATTGACTATGCTGATGGGCATCATAAAGAAACCCTCCATTCGCTCCTACTGGAGTACTAGCCCCATCTGCTCTACCCCCATTTTCTCCCAGACTATGTCGAGGAAGAGGTATGAAATGATTCTGCATTTCATGCACTTTAGCGACAACAGCCTGTGCCCCCCTAGGGAGCATCCCCAATTTGACAGGCTGTATAAAATCCGCCCCCTGATAACCCACTTTTCTGCCAGGTTTGCAGAGGCTTATACACCTGGAAGGAATATATGCGTTGATGAATCCCTAATGAAGTATAAGGGAAGGCTGGGATTCAAGCAGTATATTCCTTCCAAACGCTCCAGATATGGGGTAAAGGTGTATAAGCTCTGTGACAGCGAGACTGGGTATACTCAGGCCTTCCGGGTGTATGAGGGAAAGGATAGCCACCTTGACCCTCCAGGTTGCCCAGAACATATGGGAACCACTGGCAAGATTGTCTGGGACCTGATATTACCCCTAATGAACAAAGGGTATCACTTGTACTTAGACAATTTTTATACAAGTGTCCTTTTGTTCAAGCTACTGTATTGCTTTGATACAGTAGCTTGCGGTACAATTAAAAAGAACCGCGCAGGTTTCCCAGGACAGCTTGTACGCACCCGGCTACGAAGGGGGGAGACTTCAGCTCTGCGCCAAGAGGAGCTGTTGGCACTGAAGTACAGAGACAAGAAGGATGTATACCTTCTTACCACCATCCACACAGAGAGGACGGTGGCGGTTTCTGTACGTGGCAGAGCTGAGATCATAAGGAAGCCAGTGTGCATCAAGTCTTATAACCGGCATATGGGTGGGGTTGATCTGGCTGATCAGCTGCTGCAGCCCTACCTAATTATGCGGAAGACAAGGGCCTGGTACAAAAAGGTTGCAATTTACCTAATGCAGATTGCAACCCACAACGCTTTTTTGTTGTTCAAAAAAGCAAACCCCAGAGTTAAAAAGACTTTTTTACAGTTTCAGCTCCAGATTATTACGGGGATTTTGTACCATGATGCACCTGCTCCCCGGGCGGTGATGGGAGAGAGCAGAGTTGGGGCTACCCATTTTATTTTTAAAATCCCCCCTACTGCCACAAAGCAGAAACCACAAAAAAAATGCAGAGTCTGTACCAAGAGGGGGAAGAGAAGGGACACCATATATTACTGTCCTGATTGCCCTGGACAGCCTGCACTCTGCATTGGGGACTGCTTCAAGCGGTACCATACAATGGTCAATTTTTAAAAAAATAAATACATTTGCTGTTACATATATATATATTTTTTTTGGTTATGTTTACAGTTAGATGTTTTTTTGTTTTTTTTACTTTTTCTGTGCCAGATTTTTACATTTCACTACTCTATTTTTTTCTAAAATTGGGCCTGTTTTTTTTTTAACCAAAACCCCTGTCAAACCTATGCATGGGGGACATAGGTGTTCTCAGGGTGCCTTGCAGAAAACAACCTGAAGTATGTTTTTGTAATAACTTACAACAGTCTCTCCTAAATTATAGTCAAAAAGCAATGTGTCTGTAAAAATGAAAATTGAAAAATTACCACCATACACTTTCTCCAATTTTTTGGGCTAAAACGGTTGCTTCAAAGGCATCAAAGCACACCATATACAATACCTTGGGGTGTCAACATTTAAAAAATATACACTTTGAATGCAATAAATAAAAGTGGGGTATGCGATAGGCCCCAAACTAAAGATAGGCCTATCAGAAGAAATACTCTCATTTTTAATAACTAAAATCACAAGTCATAAAATTGTAACATAACCTTCCCAAAATCCTGGCAAACCTATGTATGGGGGGCATAGGTGTACTCAGGGTGCCTTGCAGAAAACAACCTGAAGTATTCTTTTGCAATAACTTACAACAATCTCTCCTAAATCATAGTCAAAAAGCAATGTGTCTGTAAAAATGAAAATTGAAAAATTACCACCATATACTTTCTCCAATTTTTTGGGCTAAAACGGTTGCTTCAAAGGCATCAAAGCACACCATATACAATACCTTGGGGTGTCAACATTTAAAAAATATACACTTTGAATGCAATAAATAAAAGTGGGGTATGTGATAGGCCCCAAACTAAAGATAGGCCTATCAGAAGAAATACTCTCATTTTTAATAACTAAAATCATGTAACATAACCTTCCCAAAATCCTGGCAAACCTATGCATGGGGGGCATAGGTGTACTCAGGGTGCCTTGCAGAAAACAACCTGAAGTATTCTTTTGCAATAACTTACAACAGTCTCTCCTAAATCATAGTAAAAAAGCAATGTGTCTGTAACAATGAAAATTGAAAAATTACCACCATATACTTTCTCCAATTTTTTGGGCTAAAACGGTTGCTTCAAAGGCATCAAAGCACACCATATACAATACCTTGGGGTGTCAACATTTAAAAAATATACACTTTGAATGCAATAAATAAAAGTGGGGTATGTGATAGGCCCCAAACTAAAGATAGGCCTATCAGAAGAAATACTCTCATTTTTAATAACTAAAATCACAAGTCATAAAATTGTAACATAACCTTCCCAAAATCCTGGCAAACCTATGCATGGGGGGCATAGGTGTACTCAGGGTGCCTTGCAGAAAACAACCTGAAGTATTCTTTTGCAATAACTTACAACAGTCTCTCCTAAATCATAGTAAAAAAGCAATGTGTCTGTAACAATGAAAATTGAAAAATTACCACCATATACTTTCTCCAATTTTTTGGGCTAAAACGGTTGCATCAAAGTCATCAAACCACTCCATGTATAATACCTTGGGGGGTCAACTTTTTAAATATAATCACATTTATGGAAAACAAATAAATTGGGGTATGTTAAAAGACCCCCAAAAAAAGACGATAGGCAAAGAAAATATGTTAAATGTGAAAAAAAATCACAAACACATGTCAGACATTTGGCATTGCACCGCCCAAACAAGCCACCAAACCTATGCATAGGTGGTATCACTGAACTCAGGAGATGTTGGTGACCACATATTGGTGTCTTCTTTGGTAGTAACACATAACAGGAGCTGTGAATCCATGTCTAAAGTACAATGTATGTGAAAAATAACACAAAGAAATGAATGCCCAATAGTTTGACAAAGACTAGTGGTTGAATTAGTGTATGGAAAGTGTTAAAACACCTGCATTTGAAATACCCTAGGATGTCTACTTTTCAAAAATATATGGTTTTATGGGGGTAAATTACATTGGCCGGCTTCAGAAATGTCTTAAATAGAACATGGGTGCATGGGATGTGAAAATGGGAAGTGTAAAAAATGGAATGCGCTTCCTAAAAATAAGGCCTTCTAGCCCCCAGAGAACCCAACACACCTATACATGGGTGGTATCACTGTACTCAGGAGATGTTGTTGAACACATATTGAGGTGTTTTTTGCCAGTAAACACATAACAGGAACTGAGAATCCATGCCTAAAGTACAATGTGTGTGAAAAATAACACAAAAAAATGACTACCCAAAAGTTTGACAAAGACTGGTGGTTAAATAAGTTCATGGGAAGTGTGAAAATACCAGCATTTCAAATACCCTAGGTGGTCTACTTCTCAAAAATATATGGTTTTATGGGGGTAAATTTCATTGACCGGCTTCAGAAATGTCCCAAATAGGACATGGGTGCATGATGACCGATGTGAAAATTCCAAGTTGAAAAACTGGAATGCGCTTCCTAAAAATAAGGCCTTCTAGCCCCCAGAGAACCCAACACACCTATACATGGGTGGTATCAATGTACTCAGGAGATGTTGTTGAACACATATTGAGGTGTTTTTTGGCAGTAACACATAACAGGAACTGAGAATCCATGCCTAAAGTACAATGTGTGTGAAAAATAACACAAAAAAATGACTACCCAAAAGTTTGACAAAGACTGGTGGTTGAATTAGTGCATGGAAAGTGTTAAAATACCAGCATTTGAAATACCCTAGGGTGTCTACTTTTCAAAAATATATGGTTTGATGGGGGTAAATTCCATTGGCCAGCTTCAGAAATGTCCCAAATAGGACATGGGTGCATGATGACCGATGTGAAAATTCCAAGTTGAAAAACTGGAATGCGCTTCCTAAAATTAAGGCCTTTTAGCCCCCAGAGAACCCGACACACCTATACATGGGTGGTATCACTGTACTCAGGAGATGTTGTTGAACACATATTGAGGTTTTTTTTGGCAGTAACACATAACAGGAACTGAGAATCCATGCCTAAAGTACAATGTGTGTGAAAAATAACACAAAATAATGACTACCCAAAAGTTTGACAAAGACTGGTGGTTGAATTAGTGCATGGAAAGTGTTAAAATACAAGCATTTGAAATACCCTAGGGTGTCTACTTTTCAAAAATATAAGGTTTGATGGGGGTAAATTCCATTGACCAGCTTCAGAAATGTCCCAAATAGGACATGGGTGCATGATGACCGATGTGAAAATTCCAAGTTGAAAAACTGGAATGCGCTTCCTAAAATTAAGGCCTTTTAGCCCCCAGAGAACCCGACACACCTATACATGGGTGGTATCACTGTACTCAGGAGATGTTGTTGAACACATATTGAGGTTTTTTTTTGGCAGTAACACATAACAGGAACTGAGAATCCATGCCTAAAGTACAATGTGTGTGAAAAATAACACAAAATAATGACTACCCAAAAGTTTGACAAAGACTGGTGGTTGAATTAGTGCATGGAAAGTGTTAAAATACAAGCATTTGAAATACCCTAGGGTGTCTACTTTTCAAAAATATATGGTTTGATGGGGGTAAATTCCATTGACCAGCTTCAGAAATGTCCCAAATAGGACATGGGTGCATGATGACCGATGTGAAAATTCCAAGTTGAAAAACTGGAATGCGCTTCCTAAAATTAAGGCCTTTTAGCCCCCAGAGAACCCGACACACCTATACATGGGTGGTATCACTGTACTCAGGAGATGTTGTTGAACACATATTGAGGGTTTTTTTTGGCAGTAACACATAACAGGAACTGAGAATCCATGCCTAAAGTACAATGTGTGTGAAAAATAACACAAAATAATGACTACCCAAAAGTTTGACAAAGACTGGTGGTTGAATTAGTGCATGGAAAGTGTTAAAATACAAGCATTTGAAATACCCTAGGGTGTCTACTTTTCAAAAATATATGGTTTGATGGGGGTAAATTCCATTGACCAGCTTCAGAAATGTCCCAAATAGGACATGGGTGCATGATGACCGATGTGAAAATTCCAAGTTGAAAAACTGGAATGCGCTTCCTAAAATTAAGGCCTTTTAGCCCCCAGAGAACCCGACACACCTATACATGGGTGGTATCACTGTACTCAGGAGATGTTGTTGAACACATATTGAGGTTTTTTTTGGCAGTAACACATAACAGGAACTGAGAATCCATGCCTAAAGTACAATGTGTGTGAAAAATAACACAAAATAATGACTACCCAAAAGTTTGACAAAGACTGGTGGTTGAATTAGTGCATGGAAAGTGTTAAAATACAAGCATTTGAAATACCCTAGGGTGTCTACTTTTCAAAAATATATGGTTTGATGGGGGTAAATTCCATTGACCAGCTTCAGAAATGTCCCAAATAGGACATGGGTGCATGATGACCGATGTGAAAATTCCAAGTTGAAAAACTGGAATGCGCTTCCTAAAATTAAGGCCTTTTAGCCCCCAGAGAACCCGACACACCTATACATGGGTGGTATCACTGTACTCAGGAGATGTTGTTGAACACATATTGAGGTTTTTTTTGGCAGTAACACATAACAGGAACTGAGAATCCATGCCTAAAGTACAATGTGTGTGAAAAATAACACAAAATAATGACTACCCAAAAGTTTGACAAAGACTGGTGGTTGAATTAGTGCATGGAAAGTGTTAAAATACAAGCATTTGAAATACCCTAGGGTGTCTACATTTCAAAAAAATATGGTTTGATGGGGGTAAATTCCATTGACCAGCTTCAGAAATGTCCCAAATAGGACATGGGTGCATGATGACCGATGTGAAAATTCCAAGTTGAAAAACTGGAATGCGCTTCCTAAAATTAAGGCCTTTTAGCCCCCAGAGAACCCGACACACCTATACATGGGTGGTATCACTGTACTCAGGAGATGTTGTTGAACACATATTGAGGTTTTTTTTGGTAGTAACACATAACAGGAACTGAGAATCCATGCCTAAAGTACAATGTGTGTGAAAAATAACACAAAATAATGACTACCCAAAAGTTTGACAAAGACTGGTGGTTGAATTAGTGCATGGAAAGTGTTAAAATACAAGCATTTGAAATACCCTAGGGTGTCTACTTTTCAAAAATATATGGTTTGATGGGGGTAAATTCCATTGACCAGCTTCAGAAATGTCCTAAATAGGACATGGGTGCATGATGACCGATGTGAAAATTCCAAGTTGAAAAACTGGAATGCGCTTCCTAAAAATAAGGCCTTCTAGCCCCCAGAGAACCCAACACACCTATACATAGGTGGTATCACTGTACTCAGGAGATGTTGTTGAACACATATTGAGGTGCTTTTTGGCAGTAACACATAACAGGAACTGAGAATCCATGCCTAAAATACAATGTGTGTGAAAAATAACACAAAAAAATGACTACCCAAAAGTTTGACAAAGACTGGTGGTTGAATTAGTGCATGGAAAGTGTTAAAATACCAGCATTTGAAATACCCTAGGGTGTCTACTTTTCAAAAATATATGGTTTGATGGGGGTAAATTCCATTGGCCAGCTTCAGAAATGTCCCAAATAGGACATGGGTGCATGATGACCGATGTGAAAATTCCAAGTTGAAAAACTGGAATGCGCTTCCTAAAATTAAGGCCTTTTAGCCCCCAGAGAACCCGACACACCTATACATGGGTGGTATCACTGTACCCAGGAGATGCTGCTGAAGACATATGAGGGTGTTATTTGGCAGTAACCCTTAATATTATCAGTAAATGTATTCTTAAATTGCTATTTTGTCAAAAAATCAAATTATTTTTTTTTCCCCCCCAAACTTTGGCATAGATTGGTGGTAAAATGGTTGCATGAAAAAAGTCAAAATACCCCAAGTTTAATACCTTAGGTTGTCTTCTTTTAAAAAATATATACATTTGAAGGGTTATTCAGGGATTCATGACAGATATTGGTGTTACAATGTAACTATCGCCAATTTTGAAAAAACATGGTTTTGAAATAGCAAAGTGCTACTTGTACTTATTGCCCTATAACTTGCAAAAAAAGCAAAGAACATGTAAACATTGGGTATTTATAAACTCAGGACAAAATTTAGAAACTGTTTAGCATTGGTATTTTATGGTGGTTGTAGATGTGTAAGAGATTTTGGGGCTCAAAGTTAGAAAAAGTGCATTTTTTTTTCATTTTTTCCTCATATTTTATATTTTTTTTTATAGTAAATTATAAGATATGATGAAAATAATCATATCTTTAGAAAGTCCATTTAATGGCGAGAAAAACAGTATATAATATGTGTGGGTACAGTAAATGAGTAAGAGGAAAATTACAGTTAAACACAAACATCGCAGAAATGCAAAAATAGCCTTGGTCCCAGATGGTCAACAAATTGAAAAGTGGTCTGGTCACTAAGGGGTTAAAGGGACACTGTACCCAAATTTTTTCTTTCATGATTCAGATAGAGCATGCAATTTTAAGCATCTTTCTAATTTACTCCTATTGTCAAATTTTCTTTATTCTCTTGGTATCTATATTTGAAAAGCAAGAATTTAAGTTTAGATGCCGGCCCATTTTTGGTGGACAACCTGGGTTGTCCTTGCTGATTGGACAGCACCAATAAACAAGTGCTGTCCATGGTTCTGAACCACAAATTGGCTGGCTCCTTAGCTTAGATGTCTTCTTTTTCAAATAAAGAAAGCAAGAGAACGAAGAAAAATTGATAATAGGAGTAAATTAGAAAGTTGCTTAAAATTGCTTGTTCTATATGAATCACAAAAGAAAAAATTTGGGTTCAGTGTCCCTTTAAGCCTTTAAACATAATTTAAAGGAAACAAATAAATACTGACAAATTTCATCAGTATTTTTTATTTAAAGTTTACTGGTGTATTTATTCAAATTTTTGTTTTCGTTTAAGAAAAAAAACGAAAATCCGATTTTCAAAAACGAATGCACATCTCTACTAGGTATCTTTTCAACAAAGAGTAACAAGAGAAAGAGGCAAACGATAATAGAAGTAAATTGGAATTTTTTTTAATTGTATTCTCTATCTAAATTATTAAATAAAAATGTTGGATGTCATGTCCCTTTAATTAGAGCAAGCAATTTAACCCTTTCTTAGGTATAAAAACAATAAATACAGATACAATCAATATGCAAGTATGTACATAATTTGTAATAAACATTTATAGAGAAGAATAATACTACAAGAATCTTTTAAACATAATATTTCTACAAATTTTGATCCATCTGCACAAGAAAAAATATGTAACAGAATAGTGGGGACATTAGACATTTTATTACAAGGACAGAAACTCATATAAAACAGCCTTTTGAAGCATATAACAGAAATTACATAACATTTGAATCAGAAAACGACATAACCAATGACCAATACAAAAACAGAGTTTAAACAATCAAAGTTGTTATATTGTAACACAGAATAAGCAAAGTGTCCACAATCACTATTCAATAAAATGACTAACGTCCCACTCACAATTTAAACCAAGGGGGAAGGGGGGAAATGATATGTAATTGCAATATTCAAAAATAGTTATTTTCTGTCTAGGATCCTATGTTTAGGTCAAACCTCTAGGTGGCATTAAAGCTCTATCTAATATTTTCACACTCAAAGGTTATATTCAATTGTAGATTTAGAATTTGCATACAAATTTTAAACTAGAGGAGCAACAGAACTTTCATATGTCTTATGAGTGTTCATAGTTTGATGACTATAATTCCCACATGTTTAATTGGCAATCATATGAAGCCAGATATTCTGAATTGGATATTTCATTTTTTTAGTTTAGTTTTTTGGCCACGTAGTAGCTGGGTTTTTTTTTTAGACAAATCTACAATTACAACATTAATGGGTCACCATTAAGAGTATATAAATTCTTCTTTAGGATATTTAATATTGTCCCCAAATGCGAGGTATCCTCAGTATCCTCATTAACCCTTTCGTGACAGGGTCAATTTGTCTACAACGGAACAACGTTCTGATGTAGACAAATTGAAATCCTGCGATTGTGCACGCGATCGTGAGATTCAGTTATGGCATCGGGTCAGGGGGGTGTCCCTATGACGCTAGGTATGTCCTCTAGACCGCAATCAGCTCCAGGAAGCACTGTTGGCTTCAGGATAGCCAAACGGCTAGGACGTTTTATTCCGTCCTAACGGCATTAAAGCACAGCTCGGTTAGGACAGAATAAAACGCCATAACGGCCTTAAAAGGTTAAATGTACTGTGATTATTACTACTAGTATAATTAGAGGCTACTTCCTCCCTTATAAAGTCTAAGGTTATTTCATCATATTCTCTTACAAATTATCAGTTCTTTTAAGTCAGTTAATTGGGTTTTATATATTTAATCTCTTTGAGTATTTTGTCTAAATTAAAAATTACTTTTTGTAATAGATCAGATTAGATTTAGAAATGGAGTATAATGTTCGACACAAACGTCCCATTCTGGAATAGATTTAGAAAAGCAATCTCCTTCTTGTCAAATCATCCTATATAACTAGGATGGGCATTTGAGGTTCCGGATACCTCAGAATGCAGAAGAAGAAGGCTGCCCTTCCTGCCATTTTGGTTATTGTTCAGAGCTGAATTTGTTCTTGTGAAACAGCAACACACTAAAAATCTGTGAAAATCCAGATTGAAAGTGATCGTTTTAACAAACGCTAGGATTTACCATCAGTAAAAATAAAAGTGAAGTTTAAGTCATCAGTTATTAAAAAAAGGGTGCTAACTCACCGGGGCCTCCACGGCACAGCACTCTTCTACCAACGAGGTGATGTTTGCACCTCTAAACCAATAGCCGTCCGTATCAGCTGGCAGTGTTCTGTATGCAGCACGGCTATTGGTTTAGAGGTGCAAACTTCACCTCATTGGTAGAAGAGTGCTGTGCCGTGGGCAGCTGGAGCTGCTGAGGTTAGTGAGCTGCAGCGGCATAGTCAGGGTTAGTTTAACACCCTTTTTTGAATAACTCTGCTTTATTTTTAGTGATGCTATACCTTAATGTTTTTTTTTTTTTAAACGCTCGGATTACCATCACTTTAATGTGTTTGCTGTTTCTTAAGAATAAAATCTGGCTCAGAAAATAGCCAAAAAGCACAAAGGACATTGTTCTTCCGCATTTGGAGGTATCCAAAACCTCTGAATGCCCATCCCTACTATCAACTTAAGGGTCTTGATCAACAATCTACTGGCTGCAGCTTTTTATGGCCAAAAAGCTTCTTTTTTATTCAATACAATCACAATAACAAAATTTTGGCTCTTTTGCACACTTGCAAACATGTTTTTAGATCCTCGCAAAAAGCCCTACTTCTCCTATGGTTTTTAAAGGGACACTAAACCTAATTTTTCTTTCATGATTCAGAATAGAGCATTCACTCTTAAGCAACTTTCTAATTTACTCCTATTATCAATTATTCTTCGTTCTCTTGCTATCTTTATTTGAAAAAGAAGGGCATCTAAGCTGATTTTTTTGGTTCAGACCACTGGATAGCACTTGTTTATTGGTGGGTGAATTTATCCACCAATCAGCAAGAACAACCCAGGTTGTTCACCGAAAAATGGGCCGGCATCTAAACTTACATTTTTGCATTTTAAATAAAGATACCAAGAGAATGAAGAAAATTTGATAATAGGAGTAAATTAGAAAGTTGGTTTAAAATTGCATGCTCTCAACATATCAGATCATAGTCCTGTTACAATAGAAATTTATATAAAAAATACTCCAAATCAGGATCTTCTCGCTTCTTCTTTCCTGTATAGTTGGTAAATGACTTCAAATTTAAAATTTGTCTGAAAGAGAAATTTCAAGAATACACGGAGATAAACAAAGACTACGTCGATCGTCCGAATATCTTCTGGGAGGCCGCAAAGGCAGGTTCTCAGAGGCGAAAATCATTTCATATAGTGCTAATAGACTTAAAACACTAAAGATGAGAGAGACAGAAGTGACAAAATTCAGTAATTAACTCATATAATAATTATTTACTTAATAATTCTCAAGAAAACTGATTAAGTAATAATAGATCAAAAAGTGAATGAGATACATTCCAAATTTATAAAGAGACGCAGAAGGAGTTAAAGCTTCAGGCAAGACTCTACTGACATGGGAATAAAGCCGGAAAACTATTGGCTAACTTGATGAGAAGGGAAAGAAGATCCCCATTAATAGATAAACTCCATCATAAAGAGAAAATCCATATAAATACGGAAGATATCTCTAATATTTTCTCAGACTATTTTAGAAAGATCTATTCCTGTAAAAATTCAGACAAGGTCAAATCTGAAGAATTCTGGAGTAAAATCACTCATCCGACACTAATAGTGAAAAGATGACAATAGTAAACTCTCCAATATCTGAGGCAGAAATCTTAAAAGTTATCCAAGATCTCCCATTAAGTAAAGCATCAGGGCTGGACGCACTGCCCAACGAATTTTACAAAATTCTCATGCCATTGATAGCTCCACCCCTGAGTAAGCTTTTTAATCACATCTATACAGAAGGGAATGCAGTTTCTCCTCAATTCTGTGCCTCCTATACAACTTTGATCTTGAAGCCCGGGAAGGATCCTAACAATAAAGAGTCCTATAGGCCCATAGCACTATTGAATGCTGACTACAAAATTCTGACCTCCATTATAGCTAAAAGATTGCAGTTGGTACTCCCTGAAATAATCCATAAAGATCAAGCAGGGTTTCTGCAGAAACGGAACTCATCAGCAAAAGTCAGAGAAGTTTTAGTTACAATAGACTATTTTAAGCTCGCAGAGAAGGTGGGATTGGGGAGAGAGGGGGATCCCTCAGATTTAGCAATTGTCTCTATTGATGCTGAGATAATGCGTTTTGATTCATTCATCATGATCATCTGGTCACGTCTCTAGTTAAATTTGTCTTAAGGGAAACTTTCTTAAATTTGTTGAGAAGCGTATATAATAAGTCACATACAAAGATAATTGTTAATAATATTCTATCTCTCGAGATACCACTTGAAAGAGGGACGCGTCAGGGGTGCCCCCTCCTGCTCTCTCTTCGATATTTCAATTGAACCTCTGGCAATAATGATAAGGGATCAAATGGAAGGTATAAAAAATAGGTAAAACAGAGCTCAAAATTGCGTTGTACGCTGATGATATTCTTCTATACATTTCCAATACACAAAACAATATACCTATAATTATGTCAATTATAGAACAATTTGGATCCTTCTCGGGCTACAGGATCAATGCGTCCAAGTCGGAGTTACTCTGGATCAGAAGACCCGGGTTTCCCTTTTAGAGTATACCCTTCAGAGTCTCTGAATCTTTCAGATATTTAGGGATAATAATATCACCTGATATAGATCAATGTTATGATCTTAATATAATACCAGTGATGAACGAGATCAGGGATAGTATGAAAGTATGGCAGAACCTTCCACTTTCAATCTCAGGGCATATTGCTGCATTCAAAATGATACTTCTCTCGAAATTATTATATATTTTGCAGAATACCTCAGTAATGCTTAAACGGAAGGATGTTGGTAAAATCAACAGCATGATAAGAAACTTTATATGGCAGAACAAAAAGCCCAGAATATCGCTACTGAAACTATCGTTACCTAGAAAGTATGGGGGATTGGCACTGCCAGACATACAATTATATAACCTGGCTTTTCTTGCTCGAATAGTGGTCGACTGGATTTTAAATAAAGATTATACAATAAACAATGAACTTGAAAAAAGTGTAAGCTCTCCCTTTCTTCCTTTAGCTTTAATACATTGTAATATCAAATTAATTCCCCAAGAAATCAAAAGACTCAAAACGTTAATGTATCCTTTACAAGCATGGTGGAAGATCTGTAGATATTATCCATCAAAAGCAGCATTTCTGACTATATGCCAATTAAAGGAAACCCTAAATTTCAAGCAGGACTACAATCGGTTTTCTTTTCAGAACTGGCACACTTAGGCTTGTATAATATTTCTCAATGATAGATAAGAATAGACTTTGCATTAAAACGTTTTGAGAACTTGAAACGAGAATTTAACCTTTGTAACAAAGAATTCTTTGCATATTTACAAATAAGGCATTTTATCCCCCAAGATGGTAAATTAATCGGCTGGAATTGGTCCCTGGGAAAGTTGGAGAAATGGCTTTGAGTTAGCAAGGAACGATTCTATGTCAATTTTCCTCCATGTTATCAATTCTTAATTTCATAACAAAGGGGAAAAGAATTTAGGAAACTTATCAACCGCATGGAATTTAATAATACCTCAAGAGGATATAAATGTAAGTAAAATTCATGCTTCCATTTCATAGTCTTACAAATTACCTTATCAGCTACATGGAGAGAGACTCATATAAAGCTATTATATAGGACCTACTATACCCCGAAGAAGGGGGTCTAGATATGGGAAACATTAATTTCTGTAAATGTCCAAAATGTTCATTTTTATCAGCAGATCTCATTCATATGATCTGGGAATGTCCCAGAATCAAATGCTTTTTGGCTTAAGATTGAATACTGGATCAATCAAGTATGAAAACATTTCCCCTTTAAAATTAAAAGTGGCTCATGTAATTTTTCTATGGGACGCGACTAAAAATCTGCGGATGTATAATAAAATAGTGAATAGGATTATCTTAGCGGCAAGGTACTTGATTTTTAAGAATGCAAAGGAAGTAGGAACCCTAGTATAAATGAGCTTAAAAACTGTCTATGTGTATACTCGAGCAAAAAGATACCAATATGGAAGAAGGAAACGGATATCGAAGGTTTCTTTAAAAAAATGGTCAGGACTTATTAAAACGCTGTCACCAAATGAGATAGAATATATGATTTACCCTTTCAGAAATTCAGAGCTAGTTTTGCTGGGGGTTTGGTAATCCGCTCTGCTCAAGCCTCAAACTGGTGGGTCAAGATTCCTTCCCTCTCCCCCCTTTTTTTTTTCTCTTTTTTTTTGTTGTTTGTATGTGTTTTGTTTTTTAAAAAAAATTTTTGTTACTGTACGGTTATTTTTTCTTAAAATTTTTCAGATTACTGTATAGTAAAAGGTCTAATTTGTTGTAATGTTGAGAGAATGGAATAAAAAAGGAAAGAAAAGACTCCAGCAGAGAATATAATTTATTTTAGAATCTATGTTTTGGTATAATTCTGTGAAATACTGACAACTTTTTTATTTTTCTTGTATTGTCTACATTAATTGTAATATGTAACATCAGGCCCTGCGTGGCGCAAAATTTGTAATTTGATTTCTTTTTTTCTCAATATAATGCTGGATTTAAATAAAAGTTTTTTAAAAAAATATTTCATGCTCTATCTGAATCACGAAAGAAAAAATGTGTGCTCAGTGTTCCTTTAAGTTCTCGGCAATCACAATACATTTTTGCTTCACTTTTAAACACATTTTGAGGCCAGCTTTGCATTTTGAAGTGCTCAAAAGAACATTTTGGGCATCTTTACTACTATTTTACTATTATTTGTAAACACGTGTGTTAAGCTCTCGGAAATGGCCACAGGAGACATTGTAGAGGTCTATTAACATACATGGTATTGATTCATTAAAGCTCCATTCATCACTATTGTAAAGGTTGTACAAAGTAGACAGGTTACACTACTACATACAGTATGTATAGGCACCCATACATATATGTTAAGTAATTGATATCCTTTATACTCCGGTCCTGAGGACCCTTAACAGGCCAGATATTCATTATATTGTTACTAAAGCACTTGTGAAATAATCATCTGAAGGGTGAGAGCAGGTTAGTAACCCTGGTTACTGATCAGCTGATTATTTCACCTGTCCTCTAGTTAAGATATAATGAATATTTGGCCTGTGAAGGGTCCCGAGGTCTGGAGTTGAGAAACACTGCAGCTATACAGCTAAATATGATCTGTGTGAAAAATCACTTTATGACCCCATCATCTTTGGTTTTAAAATATGATGGATTTTTAATTTAATCACTTACTTAGTATAATTCTATAGTAAAACCACTAAACCATTACAACTAAGTTAAAAGGAAAGTCTAGTCAAAATTAAAGTTTCATGATTCAGATAGGGAATGTAATTTTAAACGACTTTGCAATGTACCGTTATCATCACATTTGCTTTATTCTCTTAATATTCTTTGTTGAAAGCTAAACCTAGGTAGGCTCATATGCTAATTTATAATCCCTTTAAGGTCACCTCTTATTTAAGGTCATTTTGACAGTTTTTATTACAGCTAGATAGCACTAGTTCACGTGTGCCATATAGATTACATTGTGCTCACTCCCGTGGAGTCAGCACTGATTGACTAAAATGCAAGTCTGTCAACAGAACTGAGATAATGGGGCAGTCTGTAGAGGCTTAGATACAAGGTAATCACAGAGGTAAAAAATATATTAATTATCTGTGTTGTTTATGCAGTACTGGGGAATGGGTAATAAAGGGAGTATCTATCTTTTTAAACAATATACATTTTGGTGTAGACTGTCCCTTTAAGTGAAATAAACACTGAAGGGGTTTCCAGTATTGCAAAGAGTTTACTTGGAATCTATTTATAGATAAATTGGGATAAGATTACATATTACACACACACACACACACACACACATACATACACACACACACACATATATGTACATATATATATATATATATATATATATATATATATATATACATACATACATAGATACATACATACAGTAGTGGCAAAAGCACTCCTCCGGATTTATAAATGCAAACATTTATTCAGTATAAACGTTTTAGGGGTTGCCCCCGTCCTCAGATACAATACAAACAATTAAATTCTACTTACCACACTAAATACCCTTACACCCAGTGGACATCTCTGCCTGAAGTGCGTGCAGAGCCGCAGCGTACCCCAGTCGCCATTGCGCATGCGTGAAGGGCACTACGAATGCCGGCACTGGCCAAATGTCAATGCTAAAATGAAAGACACACAAAAACTAAAGCAAAACATTACCGTAATATGTGTAGCTTAAATCAACAAATAAAAAACATGTACATTCATCTAAATCACAATCTAGTTGATGGGCTAACATAGCAACATAGATTTAGTAGAGAAAAACAACAAATTATTGATATGATCGCAGTAAAAGGGGCTGTTATACTGGTATACTAAATCAGGGGAATACCAATCAAGTAAACATGTCATAGATAGAGTGAGGAGTACAGAAGCAAATAGTGCATTAAATACTATATGAGAGTATCTGTCACTAAATACTAGAGGATAACTCAATTCAGAAAGTAGGTAATCTAGTTGATAGGGAACAGGCTAACCCTGATCCATATTAGACCTAACAAAATAATAAATAATCCATGATACATTTAAGCCATAATGTAGAGCAGATTATAAAAGGGACAAATATAATCAGAAGAAGACAAAATAAACCTAGTCCAAATAGAAAAAAAGGAAAAATATCACATAGATTAACACATATAGATACAAAAGACCATCTAACAGATGTTACATCATATGTTAACGTGTATTTAGAAACATCTAATCAAATACTGTCATAGGTATGGAATCAAAAAGCCCAATATGTTCAAAGGGAAACATTGAAGGTCCAATTTAATATTAAGACCTTTAGGGGTCAGGGTGTCCAGAGTATATATCCATTTTACTCTCTCTATGTAGGAGTAACCTGCCTCTATCACCCCCTCTCGTCAAGGTGGGAATGTGGTCAATGATGACACATCTGATGTCCACCACTGTGTGTTGCATCTTGAGGAAATGCCTTGCCACAGGCTGGTCTGATGATCCCGTGCCCAAGGCTTGACCTAATGCTGGACCTATGGTTAGGCCATCCTTGTGCTGAGAGTCGTTCCTGGGTTTTTCCCAATGTAGAATAATCCACAGGGACAATGAAGCATATATACCACATATTTTGTGGTGCAGGTGACCCTATGTTTGATTTCATATTTTTTATTATTCCAAGGATAAGTGAAGTATTTGCATTGTGAAAGTCCACTACAGGTGGTGCAACCACTGCACTGATAACAATCATTCCAGTTTGTGCCTAACCAAGTTCTGGTTATGTAGCTCAGTCTAAAGGGAACTGTAGTCTTTCATGACTCCAGGATACTCCTTTTTAAACGCTATATTGATGACTTGTTCATCATTTGGCACGGGCCATCTGATGATTTAGAGGTTTGGTTTAATCTCCCGAATCAAGAAAATGAACATTTAAAATGAAGATGACATCAAGTACAGAGAGTGTTGACTTTCTAGATCTTAGGATTACCAAGACTGGATCATGTTTAACCACCTCTCTCTTCAGCAAAACTACAGACAGGAATTCGGTCCTAGATCAAACAGAAACACTAGTAAAGAAAACAAAGAAACCATTGATTTTCTCTACAGAATTCAACTTTGATGCATTGGAACTTTCTGGCATTTTGAAGAAGAACTGGGACATTCTTACTACTGATGGCTTATTACCTTTCACCAACATGAAACCGCTCATGATCGGGTTCCGGAGGGGCCGATCAATTAAGGATCTGCTTTTGCGTGCAGACTTTAGACCGAGCTACATAACCAGAACTTGGTTAGGCCCAAACAGGAATGATTGTTACCGGTGCAGTGGTTGCACCACCTGTAGTGGACTTTCACAATGCAAATACTTCACTTATCCTTGAAATAATAAAAAATATGAAATCAAACATAGGGTCACCTGCACCACAAAATATGTGGTATATATGCTTCATTGTCCCTGTGGATTATTCTACATTGGGAAAACCCAGGACGATCTCAGCACAAGGATGGCCAACCATAGGTCCAGCATTAGGTCAGCCTTGGGCACGGGATCATCAGACCAGCCTGTGGCAAGGCATTTCCTCAAGATGCAACTCACAGTGGTCGGACATCAGATGTGTCATCATTGACCACATTCCCCCCTTGACGAGAGGGGGTGATAGAGGCAGGTTACTCCTACAGAGAGAGATGAAATAGATACATACTCTGGACACCCTGACCCCTAAAGGTCTTAATATTAAATTGGACCTTCAATGTTTCCTTTGAAGATATTGGGCTTTTTGATTCCATACCTATGACAGTATTTGATTAGATGTTTCTAATACATATGATGTAACATCTGTTAGATGGTCTTTTGTATTCTACGTGTTAATCTATGTGATTTTTCCTTTTTTTTTTTATTTGATTAGGTTTATTTTGTCTTCTCTGATTATATTTGTCCTTTTATAATCTGCTCTACATTATGGCTTAAATGTATCATGGATTATTTATTATTTTGTTAGGTCTAATATGGAGCAGGGTTAGCCTGTTCCCTATCAACTAGATTACCTACTTTCTGAATTGAGTTATCCTCTAGTATTTAGTGACAGATACTCTCATATAGTATTTAATGCATTATTTGCTTCTGTACTCCTCACTCTATCTATGACATGTTTACTTGATTGGTATTCCCCAGATTTAGTACATCAATATTACTACTCCTTTTACTGCGATCATATCATCAATTAGTTTTTTTTCTACTAAATCTATGTTGCTATGTTAGCCCATCAACTAGATTGTGATTTAGATGAATGTACATGATTTTTATTTGTTGATATAAGCTACACATATTACGGTAACATTTTGCTTTAGTTTTTGTGTGTCTTTCATTTTAGCATTGACATTTGGCCAGTGCCGGCATCCGTAGTGCCCTTCACGCATTTGCAATGGCGACTGGGGGATGCTGCGGCTCTGCACGCACTTCAGGCAGAGATGTCCACTGGGTGTAAGGGTATTTAGTGTGGTAAGTAGAATTTCATTGTTTGTATTGTATCTGAGGACGGGGGCAACCCCAAAAATGTTTATACTGAATAAATGATTGCATTTATAAATCTGGAGGAGTGCTTTTTCCACTACTGTATGCATATTATTGATTTGAAAAGCACCACGGTGGTTGTATTTGTTTAAAGTGTGCTAGGCCTCTTCGCTGTGCTATATATATATATATATATATATATATATATATATATATATAGACACACACGCGCGCACACACACACATATATATGTTACCACAACATCTACAAATGGCGTGTTTTTATTTTTCATTTTATTATTTTATTGTAAGTCAAATTCACACTGTTGTGATTGTCACGAACAGTAACGGCGTCTTTCATTTTAAATTCAGGTTTTAAAAAGAGATTGCACAATCGCGACTTTCATAGGAACCCTTTGTTATCCAATCCCATCTGCACCACTGCTAAACCATCTGAATGCATTGTTTATGTTGTCAAGAGGAGCAGACTGTGCACTATTCTATTGCTATATGGACACTTTTGGACACAGTATTGTTTTTGACAGAATTTATTTCTGTTGTTTGTTCAAGCTCTGTTTCCATTTTGGTGTGATATGAAAACAACATGGCGACTATAGGTTTCTAATAAAAGGACTTATGTCTTATACTCAATTTTAACATTACTTAAACTGTAAATCATGAACCTGCTGCCTTGCAACATTGTATTTTCCTAGGAGACCTTTAAACTAGATCACCCATTCATAACCAGGTTTTTATAGGGGACACTCCTCTTTTTTTATGGTTCATACCAGACTGCTGATATGACATGGGGAACACACACATTCAGTCCTAATACTGTCACAGTCAAAAGTACTCTGCTTATATTTTTTTTAAAAACTGTGTGAGACTGTGCCGGTGTCATGTGACATGCCAAGCTAGTGCCATGTGCTGTTTTAGATGTGCACTGTGCAGCACTGAATGCAAAGCCCTATCTCGGCACCCAGCCATTTCCCACTGCATCATAAAAGGTCCTACTGGGGTTACCACTGTTACCAGGTAACTGCTCTGGTGGTGGGGATTGTTTCTGGGTAGGGCTGACTGTAGGCGCATGCAGCAGAAAGCTGGAGCGGCAGGCACATGAGGATTTGAGCATCTGTGCAGCTGCATACACTGCTCTCTTCAGTCTTGAGGCTGTGTGACTCATCTTACACTGTATCCATGCAGCCTTGGACAGACCGCATCCAGTCTACTGGTTCCCTTAGCCCTGCTCTTTCTGCTGTGGCCCTAAGATCAACTAACTGAAGTTTGTTAGGGGAATAGTGCTTTGTAGAAAGGTGTCAGTGGGAAGAATAAGTGAGTGCACACACGCCCCTCCCCATGCAGCATTGTCTAGTTCAGGGTGAGAGGGAACTTGTTCCTAGCAAAGAAGCGCCATGTGCTGGTGTGGCTGATGTATAGCGTCATGCTGATACTTCACACATTAATGTAAGGTTTATTTTTATTGTTTTTATTTTCTCTCTGTCTCAGATTTTATAGCTTCCCATAGTAGTTCTGCTGTTCCAGTCAGTAAACTTATATTTGTCTGCACCTCCATGCTTCCTCCTTTACCTTGCTTTGCTCCTGTTGGCTGCCCTAAATCTCTTTAACCAGCTAACCTCACACCAGAATCACATTCAAAAGAATATTAAATTAATTCACAGTGGAGGAATTTATATATTTATTTACTTATTAGTACTGCTTAGGTCCAGTTTCACATACTGCAATTTTTAAAAAAAATTTTTTTTAAATGATTAGCCCAGCAGTGGATGATCCACCGCTGGGCTAATAATATAAAAAAAAATTGATTTAGTTGTTTTTTGGGATGTTGGGGTGGAGAGCCAAATTGCATGGGGTGGGGGGGGGGGGAGTGGGGGTTAAGAAATTTTTTGTCCAGGGTCCAATCAATATTAAAGACGGCCCTGCCCCTCTGTGAACGTGAACGTGAGTTCAATAATGTAGGAACGTCCCACACATGGAGACATAAGTGTTTGTTTTTATTCTAGTTCTTCATCAGCAAATAAAAGGTTAAAATTTGAATGTAAGAGATGGAAAAGAAAGAAGAGAACATTTAAAAAATGTCTAATAAAAATAGGTTCTGGGCACTATTTTATAATATAGTAGGCCTATCAAGTATATACAGTTACTGCTGAGTTCTAGAATATTATTCTACAAACAAGTAACAAACACAAAAAAGTTGGCATGCTTACAAAAAACATGATTTTTTTATTGTATATTACCTGAAACGTTGAGGTCAAAGCTAAACACTGCTTAGTACAGAAAATATATTCCTAAAGGAGAGGGCGCACAAAGTAATTTTGTATGCATCTTCTATATTAGATATAGTTTCAGTCATATCCTATTTTATTAAAGGTCAGGTATGTTTGTCTGATGCAGTAATGCGCAGTAGAGACTGCAGCGCAAGACAAACATACCTGGCCATAAGGAAGGATCAGTCAGTGACTGCGCACAAGACTGCGCAAGACTTCAAAAGGTGGGAGCGGGCGGGACCGCTGCACTGCAGGAAAAAAATGTTGAGAGCGGCAGGGAAGGGGAAGAAGAGAGCGAAAGGGGATCCAAGTGGATGGGGATTTTTGCCCGTGTACACAGGCTTTAGGACTAGTTCTATATAAATTATCACAAGTATTCTGTGTTTGGTGGCACACCTCCCAACATTTGTAGCTAAGAATTGGGACTCAGGAGTGTGAGGAGAGCAGCTGCTGTTTTGTTTTTTTGCATGTGGATATGCCCCAATCCTCTTTGTTTTGTGTAACTATTTGGTCTCAATGGCTGCACTACCAAAGATGTATTTAAACTTTTTGTAAGGTTGCTATACCAAACTATGAGGATTTATATTTTAAAAATAATGGGAGACTGACCATCTTCCATTGGTTAAAGCACCCCATCGATCAGTTGTTCTCATGACAATGTATTGGAATTGTGTATAAAGCCAGGGAGCCTCATTCTGCTATAAAGAGTTAAAGCAGGAATGATTTAGCCCATAAAGGCAAATCATTGTAGTGTTACGGACACCTTGTAAGTTAGTGACTGGCTAAGCAGAATATGGCCATGTTGTGTGACTTGGATCCCAATTTTAACAAAAAAGCATAGGTGATTTTTGCAGTTAATTTTGCAGCATTTAAAAATGATTTGTTTATTTGCAAGTGGATGTGCACCAATACCTAATGCTCTGACCACTCTCCTACAAAAGCAATCACTTTTTAATATGCAACAATTTTAAATAATATTTTAAAAGTGAAATCATGTAACTATTACAATAAATAAGAGCAAAAATAAATTTTTTATCTTTTCATTAAAACTTTCATATAGAAACTTAAGAAACAAATAAAAAATACAACATACATATATAGTAAAAAGATAAGTGGGGATAATTAATTTAAGAAATGATACAATTCTAACTCTTTATTTAACCATATGGGATTAAAGTGTTACGATCAAATATCCATCACATTTCCATTTTACCTAATATATTCACCAAATGACTTCCTCTCCAATGAGGAATAACTTTTTTAATACCCATATAACTAATGATCTATTTTGAATCACTATTGTGCACTCTTTTAAAGTGATCTGATACTGAATGTTTTTCAAAACCTTTTTTAATGTTATAAACATGCACTCTAAACTTCACAGAAATGTTCCTAGATGTTCTAGCAACATATTGAAGGTGGCATCATCAGTCCAGTCAATAATAACGTTATTCGACTGACATGTAATAATTTGATCTATTTCAAACTAATTATTTATTTCATTGCTTTTAGATTAAAAATATTTAATATTTATATTCTGCTAGGAGAAATGATTACAACCGGAACAGCAACCACATTTATAAAAAACCTTTAAGATCCTAGCCGAGCTAATCACTTTATCCTTAATATTAGGAACTCATTTAAAAACAACCAAAGTCTATCATCAATAATATCAACCAAACTAGCATTTTTAAAGAATATTCCAATGTTTATTTATGATATTAATTAGCTCCTTTGTGCACAATAGTCTAAAATAATTGGTCCAACTTTATCCTTATTGTTAAATGTATTATCCTTTCTTTGTATTTTAAAGTATTTCTCCTTTCAATACCCCCTATTTCAAATATAATTTTGTTAATGTCTTCCTCTATTTTTTTCTCTATAAATCTCTGTTTGAAAATATCAGCCTGTTGGAAATATACTCAGTCATCACTACAATTCCGTCTCAGTCTATAAATTTGCTCCTTTGATATATTTTTCAACCAGTTACCCAAATGACAACTACCCAAGTCAATATAATTATTGACATCCACAGGTTTAAATACATTTTTTGTTTTTATAATACTGTATTTGATATAAATTTCCAAATCTATAAAAGTAACATTTTTTTGGCTACTTTCCCAATTGCGTTTAATCTGCCAGTCATTTTTATTTAGATATTCCATAAAGTAGTCCAGATTAAAATGAGATCATCTACAACCTCAATTCTGAAAAAGTTGGGATAGTATGAAAAATGCAAAACAAACAAACAAAAAGAGTTATTTGAAAATTCAATTCAACCTGTACTATATCGAAAACACATTATTTGCTATTTTACTTTGTAATTTTAAATTATTTTTTAAAATGTACACTCATTTCAAATCTGATGACTGCAACATGTTCTAAAAAAGTTGGGACAGGTGCAATTTAGGACTAATAGCGATGTGACAAGTTGAAATAAGAAGGTAATGTGAAACAGGTGAGGCAATCGTTTAATCATAGTATATAAGGAGCCTCCAAAAAAGACCTAGTCCTTTAAGAGCAAGGATGGGTCGAAGCTCGCCAATCTCCCAACAAATGCATCAGCGAATAATCTAACACTATGAGAACAACATTCCCCAAAGAATAATCGGTAGGATTTTGGGCATTTCACCTTCTACAGTGCACAATATAATTAAAAAAGATTCAAAGAATCTGGTCAAATCTTGGTGCGTAAAAGGGCAAGGCCAAAACCACTTCTGAATGTGCGTAATCTCCGATCCCTCAGACATTACTGTCTCAAAAACCGTCATGAGTCTGTAATGGATATCCTGACATGGGCTTGGGAATACTTTGGAAAACTTTTGTCATTTAACACCATTCGCCACTGCATCCACAGATGCAAGTTAAGGCTTTACTATGCAAAGTAGAAGCCATACATCAACACTGACCAGAAGCACCACCGACTTCTCTGGGCTTGGTCTCATCTGAGATAGACAGTAACACAATGGTATCATGTTTTGTGGTCCGACAAGTCAACATTTTAAATATTTTTTTGGAAAAAAACAGCCGTTGTGTTCTTCGTGCCAAAGAGGAAAAGTACCCTCCAATCTGTTATCAGCATCAGGTCCAAAAGCCAGCATCTGTCATGGTATGGGGGTGTGTCAGTGCCCATGGCATGGGTAACTTGCACATCTGTGAGGGCACCATTAATGCAGAAAGATATGTATACATTTTGGTGCAACATATGCTGCCATCCAGATGTCTTTTCCAGGGATGTCCCTGCATTTTCCAGTAGGACAACACCAAACCACATTCTGCCCTGATTACAAGTGCATGGTTGCATAAGCAGAGTGTGCGGGTACTAGCGTGGCCTGCCTGCAGTCCTGACCTGTCTCCGATTGAGAATGTGTTGCACATTATGTAGTGCAAAATAAGGCAACAAAGGCCCTGTACAGTTGCACAGCTGAAGACATGCATAATGGATGAATGGGGGATTATTCAGCTTGCTAAACTTAACCAACTAGTGTCTTAAGTGCCCAAACGCTTAATAAATGTTATTAAAATAAAAGGTGAAGTTACATAGTGTTTACACGACTGTGCCAACTTTTTTGGAGTGTGTTGCAGTCATCAGATTTGAAATGAGTGTATATTTTTAAAAATACATTAAATTCACAAAGTAAAACATCAAATAAAGTGTTAATAATGTTTTCAATATAGTTCAGGGTGAACTTAATTTTCAAATTTTTCATACTGTCCCAACTTTTCCAGAATTGGGGTTGTATATATCTCTTATAAATAAAAGTTTGTCCTCATGCTGACATATGATTGGCATAGCTGGGTGCAAATCTGGTACCCATAGCTGTTCCATTTGAATTATTTTCAAATCAGGATATATATTTTTTTTTTTTTATCAAATATAAGTTAAATTCCTTGAAGTAAATACTAGTAAATTGTTGTTTATTAAATTAAGGATGATTTCCTAAGACATTCCTAACTGCCTGTATCCCTTTCTCTTGATTAATAATGGTATATAAAAATGTAACATCGGTAGTTACTAGCCATCAGACTCCCATTCATTATCCTCCAAAATTTGGAGAATATTTAATGTATCATTTAATGTAAAAAGGCAGGTTACTCGTTAGGGAATTAACACCGGACACCTGTGGATTAATTATGTTTTTTAGGGAGCATATAAAATTTTTTAGGATAATTATTAATTAATTAATTTTCCTTCTAATTTATAAATTGTTCTGTGAACCAGTTTCTAAATATACCTGTAAAATCTTTCCAAAATTAGTCATAGCGTTATTGTTTAATAATCTATATGTATTATTATCTTATAATTGTCTAAAACCCTCTTCTTTGTATTTTTCTTTATCTAAAATGACTTTATCACTAGATCTCTATCCTTCTCTAGTTGTTGCAACAATTCCTGTTAGTTTTAATTAAAGTTAATTTGATGTACTTTTAATTTTTTATATATCACTTTGAATCATTTCTAAAAAAAAAAAGTGTCCATAGGACCAGTTCTTAAGTGAGCTGGATAACATTTTGACTTTATATTTACATTAATATCACTATTAATTTTATAACCTGTATTTTTTAAAACGTACATTGCATGTGAATTTTTTTAAATCCTAAATATGCTTCAAATTTATTGTACTGTTTTGTGGGCATGACCTTTAGACCTTTATTTGGAACCCTAATTTGATCTCTCCTTTTCTTATTCTCTGCTGTCTCGTCTCCTTTTTATAGTTCCATTTTGTTGGTACTGTTTCTTTCTCTTGCCCTCTCTAAAAAAAAAAAAAAGGTCAACAGCCTCATCTTCAATATTTAGAACCTCATTGGAGTTTCTGGCTTTAATTTCAAAATTGCTATTATTGTTTTTGGGTACTTGTGTCTGTCTCTTTCTCTTTTTTATCTTTCATTAATATCAATCATTCTTTCTTTTCTTTTTTAAAGAGTCATTATTCCCATCCTTTCTAAAATTCTTCTTAATAACATTTTCCCTATAATTTTTCTTAGCACCAATTTTTTTTAGAGTTTCTTTACTCCTCAAGACTTTTATTCTCTTCTTTCTTCTGGAAATGTAAATTTATGGAAAAAAGACCTCCTATCTATCTTTGTAAGTCACTAATGTGATTTATATTTCCTTTAATTTCTTATATTTCCCCCTAACTTCCTCTACAGTTTAGTTTTACCAATATTTTTACTTTTTTCTTACATTCAGATGTGTCAGAAAAATAATTTACTTGTTACTCTTTGCTTGATATTTCCTCATCAATACTAGTTAATTGCTTTTTGCTTCTTGAATTATCAACATCATAAGTCTAATGTTACAATCTTCTAAAATAGAATTCTATTTATGAATTATATATACTCTGTATCGATGATGGATGTTATCTATCCTTTAAGTATTTTTCAAGTATTATAACTTCCATATTTGACCTCTTTAATTAATAATTTTTTCTAGTGATTTAATTAAACGATCCTCTCTATTAATAGGTGTTTCCAACTTAGAAGAGCTTTCAAAATATGATTCATAATTAAAGTTTGATGCAGCTTCTTTGTGTGAAAATAGATATCCCAATAATGTGCAACGATTACAAAGAACAAAAGAAAACAATACAAATCAACAACAAATGTAACCTTGTAATCACACAAAACAAAATATATACTAAGTGAATGTGTATAAATGTTCATAAAAATTAATATACAGTTCAGGTGGTCTTCTCAGTGAAGGGATATGATCACTTACTATATTAACCCCTTGAGTGCTAACGACGGCTCTGAGCCGTTGCAAATTTTCCAGCCAGGTGCTGGCGACGGCTCAGAGCCTTCGCTAGCACTCACCCTTCTTGAGGGCAATGTGGGGGCTCCCACCTACTCCCACCCCTGCGATCTGGCCTGTATAGTGAGAGGCATCGCCGGGGCTTAATGTTTTGCGCAGTGACGTCATGCGCAATGACATGACGTCACTGCGCAACTTTATTGAAAATTGACAATTGTCAGTTATAGGGAGATGGGGGCATGCTGCTTAGAAGCCTGTATCTCAGGCATCTAAGCAGCTACAGACCCCCAAGACCAACCATTGGAAAGGTAATGGTCTAACAATATATAGTTTGTATAGTTAATTAACACAAACTTTTGCTTCTAAGTGTTTAAAACGTGAACTGCAACAAAAAGCTTAAAACCACTTAGCACAACAGGTGGGAAATGGCTTACCAGCCAAAGGATCAAGGACACTGAACCCACATTTTTTCTTTCGTGATTCAGATAGAGCATGAAATTTTAAGCATCTTTCTAATTTATTCCTATTATCAAATTTTCTTCATTCTCTTGGTATCTTTATTTGAAATGCAAGAATGTAAGTTTAGATGCCGGCCCATTTTTGGTGAACAACCTGGGTTGTCCTTGTTGATTGGTGGATAAATTTATCCACCAATAAAAAAGTGCTGTCCAGAGATTTGAACCTAAAAAAAAGCTTAGATGCCTTCTTTTTCAAATAAAGATAGCAAGAGAATGAAGAAACATTGATAATAGGAGTAAATTAGAAAGTTGCTTAAAATTGCATGCTCTATCTGAATCATGAAAGAAAAAAATTGGGTTCAGTGTCCCTTTAAGGAAAGAAGAAAAACACAATTAGTGAAATCATGTTATATAAGGAGGTGAGCAACAAGAAACCATACTCAAATAGTCTAAACTCTAGAGCTATTACATAGTTGTCAGTGAAAAAAGCCCATGTATAAAATCTTCACTCCTGAAGAGGACAAACAGACTCAAAATGAAAAGATTTACAATTTATTGAAACACAAATAAAACTTTCACTTGAGTACTTCAGAGACTATAGCCAGGTGAACAACCGACAAAGCCAGAAGATGCTGTTGATTCAACTAGTAGATTACTAGTTATCTGCTGTACATTTCAACTAGAGTTCCAACCCTTCTTGTGACGTATGCAAATTCTTAATGAAAAATGGATATTTATTTAATTTTAAAAAAACTAAATTTATGCTTACCTGATAAATTATTTTCTTTCTTGGCAGGGAGAGTCCACAAATTCATGCATTACTGTTGGGAAATACAACACCTGGCCACCAGGAGGAGGCAAAGACACCCCAGCCAAAGCATTAAGTATCCCTCCCACCTTCCCATGTCCCCCAGTAATTCAGCCGAGGGAAAGGAAAAGTAAGAGAAACACTAGGGGTATATAGGTGCCGAGAAAAGGAAATTACTGCCGCCAGAAATCAAATTAAAACAAGGGTGGGGTCCTTTGACTCTCCCTGCCAAGAAAGAAAAGAATTTATCAGGTAAGCATTAATTTTGTTTTTTTCCAATAACAGGGAGAGTCCACAAATTCATTCATTACTGTTGGGAAACCAATACCCAATCCGAAGAGAACACAGAAGGAACAGGGAGGGAAAAACAGGGCAGGCAGACCTAAACTGAAGGCACCACAGCTTGCAGCACTTTTCTCCCAAAGGAAGCCTCCGTAGAAGAGATAGTTAACGAATAAACCTTTCTCCAAACCCTCTTGGAGAAACAGAAGAATCTGAGGAATCCTCACCTTGTAATCAAAAAGAAAAGTTTGGCACTCCAGCTAAAATTCCAATGACTTTATTTGAACAGAATCTCCTTCAATGTGGCAGATAAGAAACACGCATCTTACACGTTTCGGCTTTATGCCTTAATCATAGATGCTTGAGCCACCTTGTGCCAAGGAAAACCTCGGTCCTCACACCAAGAAAGATAAGCGCACCACACCTTGTTGTAAATGCGCCTAGTAATCGGCTTACAAGCCTGGATCAAAGTATCAATGACCCTATCAGAAAAAACTCTCGTAGAGAGTACTAGGCATTCAATCTCCACGCAGTCAGCCTCAGAGAATTGAGATTTTGGTAAAGAAACGGACCCTGCTAAAGAAGGAAACCTCCACGGAGGAGAGGATGATATCTTCACGGAGTCCACAAACCAGGCCCTGCATGGCCACGCAGGAGCAATTAGGATCACAGAGGCTCTCTTTTGCTTGATGCGTGTGATCACCCGAGGAAGGAACGCAGAGGAAAAAGATAAATTAGATCAAAGTTCCACGGAACCGCTAACGCATCCACCAAGACCACTTGAGGGTCCCTCAATCTCGACCCATATCTGGATAGTTTGGCATTGAGACGAGATGCCATGAGATCCATCTCCGGAACTCCCCACCTGAGAGTAATCTCTGAGAAGACCTCCTGACAGAGAGACCATTTTCCGGGATGGAAAGTCATTTAGTTTAAAACGAAACAAATACTAAATAGTGCAGCCAACGAATATTTGTTCCCAAAAGATTCAGATTAACCAAGTTTTTTGATGCTGCAGTAGTCTAATGCTGATTGCTTCTGACTTGATCAAATGCCCCTTGTTAGTTTAAAGTTTATAACTTTTATTATTATTATTTCATACAAATTAGCTTTTGTTTTGAAACAGTCCAGAGTCCAGTGCAGTTGGTCAGTTAAGTCACCAGCAGACATGCTTAATAGGGTACTTCTTTTTCAGCCCATTACCAATGTAGCTGCAGTGCAGGAGTCTGTAAGCAGAGGAGACTGCAATGAGCAGTCACCATCATCACTGCTTGACTGTGGTCTCATAGTATTTCACTGAAATCTCAACAGATTCCACAGAAAACTTCCTAAACCCCTTTAGAATAACATGCTCTATCTGATCATGCAAGTTTAATTTTGATTTTTCCTATCCCTTTAAAAACATCAGTACAAATACCACTGCCATAGCTAACTAGGTATAGGAATAACAAAGGATACCAGAGAATTAAGTAAATACGATTATAGAAATATATTGGAGAGCTTTTTACAAATCACATTTTCTGTTTGAACTATGAAATTTTAGTTCTTTTAATCAGAATGTAGTTTATGTGGAAATAATAATTAGCACAAGAAATGTAGTGACGATACACACCCAAGTGAGGACCAAAAATATTACCTTAGAAAAGGTGAATCACAAGCTAGTATTGTACATTCACCATATTCTGGAGTAGATTGTTCCTTTAAGTGCACAAACCGCAGCGAGAATGGGAAAGAGCAGTGATCTAATGGATTTTGAACGTGGCATGATAGTAGGCCTACACTACCGTCGAATCTCCAGGAGTTGCGTGACACACTCATGTCTGAATGGTACACAATACAACTACAACGTTATCTTGTTGAATCTATGCCTAGATGGATTCAGGCTGTTTTAAAAGCTAAAGGAGGCTCAACACACTACCAGGAAGCTGTATCTAATAAAGTGGCCTTTTTTTTCTCTAACACCTGAGACCTCATATCTTTGAGTCCTTATAACTTTTTAATGCAATATTTTTTTTTATAAAATATTTTTTATCAGTGTTATTATGAATATAACTGTACTGATAAATGTATTTTGTTTTGGATGTTTTTTTGTGCAACTTTTGTGTCTTGCGTAAAATTTAACCAGACCTAAAGTTGCCCTAACCCAACACACGTTAAATAAATACCATTGCGCTGATGCAAATTTGTTTACTTTCAACTCAGAATGAATGCACTACTTCTGACGAGCGCAAGGGGTCGTAGTCCTTTATCACTCGTGCACAACATTAAGAGCCCTCCACTCGTTATCTAGCTCACAGTAGGATAATGCATCTGGTCAGTAATTTGGCATAACAGGAGGCAGTAAGCTATGTATCTGTTAGGGGTCTGATCTGCTGCACTGTAGTTTGCAATGGCGGATACTCTGTTAGCGCTGCAGAATCTGTTGGCAAAATTATTACTATTACTCTTAATGGTTGGCAAATACAAACAATGTGTATATCAGATTGCCGGATTTTATAGCTATAGTTTATGTTAAAATGCGTTTTTTAAGCAACCTTGCTTTATGACTTCACCTGTATTATTATGTAGATTTCGAAATAACAGATTTTTTTTCACATTTAGTAGCCAGTAAGAATATTGAACCAATCACATATTTTTTAGGACCCAAACAATGGTGTGTATATAAATATATGTAAAATAATTCAAAAAGTTATGAGCCAGAAGAAAAATTCTATGCTCCTTGCATTTGGCAACTCTTGCATGAAAAATATTGCTTATACAAATAAGTATGGTTGTATATATTTGGGTTATTGTAGCGCAAAGAACTCTGCTCTCGAGCTACTCACAGGGAAACTATCTCCTTCCTAGAAAGTGTATAAATTTATACAGAGTGTGTAAAAATCATTGTGTATGTGTGTTGTGTGTTTCCTCAAAATTGTGAGTAAATTTAAACTAAAACCTGGCTTGCATGGAGAAAACTTCCTTATGAATTCTACAAACTTTATTCCAATACTGTATGTGAATTTATATTCACCAGGCATAAAAAATTGTGCTCAGGTATATAACTATTCTTAAAGGTGATTAAATCTTCAGTGGGTTAAAAGGTGAAACAATGTTTTTCAATTTGAAGTTTGAGTACTGAAATGTATTAATCAAAAGTTTGCGGGTGAGCGTAGGTAATTCTCCTTACCTCTGTGGCCGCAATTCGGTATCTTACCGGGGTGTTATGCTAATACATAAGCAGGATGGTTGTAGCTGCAGTTTTGTTCAATCCTCCTTCCCTCTGTTGCCACTATTGGGCGTCTTACTGGAGGTCTGTGGATGATGACGTCATAGGCAGTTTTACCTATATATAACATAATTTATGTAAGAACTTACCTGATAAATTCATTTCTTTCATATTAGCAAGAGTCCATGAGCTAGTGACGTATGGGATATACATTCCTACCAGGAGGGGCAAAGTTTCCCAAACCTCAAAATGCCTATAAATACACCCCTCACCACACCCACAAATCAGTTTAACGTATAGCCAAGAAGTGGGGTGATAAGAAAAAAGTGCGAAAGCATAAAAAATAAGGAATTGGAATAATTGTGCTTTATACAAAAAAAATCATAACCACCACAAAAGGGTGGGCCTCATGGACTCTTGCTAATATGAAAGAAATGAATTTATCAGGTAAGTTCTTACATAAATTATGTTTTCTTTCATGTAATTAGCAATTGTCCATGAGCTAGTGACGTTTGGGATAATGACTACCCAAGATGTGGATCTTCCACGCAAGAGTCACTAGAGAGGGAGGGATAAAATAAAGACAGCCAATTCCGCTGAAAATAATCCACACCCAAAATAAAGTTTAAATCTTATAATGAAAAAAACTGAAATTATAAGCAGAAGAATCAAACTGAAACAGCTGCGTGAAGTACTTTTCTACCAAAAACTGCTTCAGAAGAAGAAAACACATCAAAATGGTACAATTTAGTAAAAGTATGCAAAGAATACCAAGTGGCTGCTTTGCAAATCTGATCAACTGAAGCTTCATTCCTATACGCCCAGGAAGTAGAAACTGACCTAGTAGAATGAGCTGTAATCCTTTGAGGCGGAGTTTTACCCGACTCGACATAGGCATGATGAAACAAAGATTTTAACCAAGATGCCAAAGAAATGGCAGAAGCCTTCTGACCTTTCCTAGAACCGGAAAAGATAACAAATAGACTAGAAGTCTTTCGGAAATCCTTAGTAGCTTCAACATAATATTCCAAAGCTCTAACTACATCCAAAGAATGCAACGAGTTTTCCTTAGAATTCTTATTAGGACACAATGAAGGAACCACAATTTCTCTACTAATGTTGTTAGAATTTACAACCTTAGGTAAAAATTTAAAAGAAGTTCGCACACCGCCTTATCCTGATGAAAAATCAGAAAAGGAGACTCACAAGAAAGAGCAGATAATTCAGAAACTCTTCAAGCAGAAGAGATGGCCAAAAGAAACAAAACTTTCCAAGAAAGTAATTTAATGTCCAGCGAATGCATAGGTTCAAACGGAGGAGCTTGAAGAGCCCCCAGAACCAAATTCAAACACCAAGGAGGAGAGATTGACTTAATAACAGGTTTTATACGAGCCAAAGCTTGTACAAAACAATGAATATCAGGAAGACTAGCAATCTTTCTGTGAAAAAGAACAGAAAGAGCAGAGATTTGACCTTTCAAGGAACTTGCAGACAAACCTTATCCAAACCATCCTGAAGAAACTGTAAAATTCTAGGAATTCTAAAAGAATGCCAAGAAAAATGATGAGAAAAACACCAAGAAATGAAAATCTTCCAGACTCGATAATATATCTTCCTAGATACAGTTTTACGAGCCTGTAACATAGTATTAATCACAGAGTCAGAGAAACCTCTATGATTGAGAATCAAGCGTTCAATCTCCATACCTTCAAATTTAAGGATTTGAGAACCTGATGGAAAAAAGGACCTTGCGATAGAAGGTCTGGTCTTAACGGAAGAGTCCACGGTTGGCAAGTGGCCATCCGGACAAGATCCGCATACCAAAACCTGTGAGGCCATGCTGTAGCCACCAGCAGAATAAACAAACGTTCCTTTAGAATCTTGGAAAAAGAACTATAGGCAGAAAGATATAAGCAGGATGATACTTCCAAGGAAGTGACAATGCATCCACTGCTTCCGCCTGAGGATCCCTGGATCTGGACAGATACCTGGGAAGCTTCTTGTTTAGATGAGAAGCCATCAGATCTATTTCTGGAAGTCCCCATATTTGAACAATCTGAAGAAATACCTCTGGGTGAAGAAACCATTCGCCCGGATGTAGTGTTTGGCGACTGAGATAATCCGCTTCCCAATTGTCTATACCTGGGATATGAACCGCAGAAATTAGACAGGAGCTGGATTCCACCCATACAAGTATTCGAGAGACTTCTTTCATAGCCAGAGGACTGTGAGTTCCTCCTTGATGATTGACATATGCCACGGTTGTGACATCGTCCGTCTAGAAACAAATGAACGACTCTCTCTTTAGAAGAGGCCACGACTGAAGAGCTCTGAAAATTGCACGGAGTTCCAAAAATGTTGATTGGTAATCTCACCTCCTGAGATTCCCAAACCCCTTGTGCTGTCAGAAACCCCCATACAGCTCCCCAACCTGTCAGATTTGCATCTGTTGAGATCACAGTCTAGGTTGGAAGAACAAAAAGAAGCCCCTGAACTAAACGATGGTGATCTGTCCACCACGTCAGAGAGTGTCGAACAATCGGTTTTAAAGATATTAATTGAGATATCTTTGTATAATCCCTGCACCACTGGTTCAGCATACAGAGCTGAAGAGGTCGCATGTGAAAACGAGCAAAGGGAATCGAGTCCAATGCAGCAGTCATAAGACCTAGAATTTCCATGCATAAGGCTACCGAAGGGAATGATTGAGACTGAAGGTTTTGATAAGCTGAAACCAATTTCAGACGCCTCTTGTCCGTCAGAGACAGAATCAAGAACACTGAATCTATCAGGAAACCTAAAAAGGTTACCCTTGTCTGAGGAATCAAACAAACTTTTTGGTAAATTGATCCTCCAACCATGTTCTTGAAGAAACAACACTTATAAAATACTGGAAAGGTTCTTTCTAGAGAAAATGAGCAAAGGGAATTGAATCCAATGCTGTGGCCATAAGACCTAAAACTTCTATGCATATATAGCAACTGAAGGAAATAATAGAGACTAAAGGTACCGATAGACGGAACCCAATAACATTATCCCTTGTCTGATAGAGACAAGGACAGTGACACAAACTATCTGGAAACCTAAAAAAGGTGACCCTTGTGTCAGGAATCAAGAGCTTTAGAAAAGAAGATCCTCTAACTATGTCCTGAAGAGTAAGTGAATCATATGAGATTCCGCATCCTCAGAAAATAATCTGAATGAAAACAGAAAAATGAAAATATGCATTTATTGTATCTAATGAAAACAAATAATGCTATCAAAGACCATAAAAAGGCAAAATAGTTTGAATAAAACTCCAAAACCCGGTTCCTCAAAAGGAACTGGAAGAAATACCCCAGAAGATTCCAGGTCTGAGCAGCGCTTGAACCCCATGGGTGCCCAGCCATGCTTCAACAGTACCCAAAATATATAGGACAGAAACACAGTTAAAGAAAGTGTTAGCCTTGCTGGAATAAAATCAAAGAAATTTGGACAAAATAAATTTCAAAGAAGCCTTAACCTGCCCCCTACCAGCCAAGCTGGAATACGGCACGTACATCGCAAAATTAGGGAGCTGATTTCGAACTCCAATTATAGACATGTTACTTGGGAAAGAACTCAGGAATTTGTTCCTTAATAAGAACAACCAAACTAGTATAAGCTTAAAGTTTTAGTCTTAGAACTCAACCTTGAAGCCCAGAGTAACAGTTAAGAATTGAATCCAATTATAAAACAAATAATTGATTATCTTAGAACAAAGGAAATATGGATTTTTTAATTTTTTTTTAAAAATCACAAAATTCTTCTAGCTAAAAAAGCTAAAGACATAGATTAACCCTCATTTGCGAAAATATTCAATAAAATGAAGACACAAATGAAATTATTAGCATGATAGTCCAGTTTAAAGGACCAGCCAATACAGTGGACTTGCATAATCAATAAATGTAAAACAACAAGACAAATGCAACAGCACCTAGTCTAGTAAATGTTGTCCCTTTAACAATGCTAAAATAAATCATAATCTGATACTTGATCTTAAAGTAAACAGAGAAAATGAAGCAATTGCAATATCCAAATAAATCACAGGACCAAGAAAAGTACCTGAAACTAAATAATTTTCCATAAATAAGATACAACTATCTAAAGGAAAATAAATACTATTTTGCTATAGAAACAATAGCATAACTAGTAGAATTAGAGATAGCCCCAATAAATTGGAGAACCCTCCAAATTGAGTTTAACTGCTGGCAAAGAATATAGTTTAAAACCTTTGAAGAAGGAATAAAAGAAAATTCTCAGCCTATTCTATTCCCTAGTATAGGGAATTGGAAAGAAAACCTCTAAAGAAATAAATAGGCAGAAATAATGTCAGCTAGTCTTAAAGAACTAGTTACCTTAATATCCAAAATAATCAACACCTTTTCAACAAAGAACAAATGTACTTTAATAATTGAAAAATAATAAAAAAGTAGATTTGTTAGTGTCAATATCTGATGAAGAAAATTTCTGAAAGAGAAAAAAACATCATCAGAGAAGGATAAATCAGTATGTTGTTGGTCATTTGAAACTTCAATAATTAAAAAAGAAGTGAAAAAGACCTAAAATTTTTATTAGAAGGCGCGAAGTCAGACAAAGCCTTTAACATAGAATCAGAAAAATATTTCTTATAAGTCTTCTAAATATTTCTTGTAAGAAAAGAAAATATATAAAGCATAAATACTAATGGATTCCGCATGTAAAAGTATAACATAATAACTTATTACAAACCATAGCTAAAGATAAACATTTATAACATTTAAAATAAATGAACTTAGCTTTGGTAGAACTGAAACTCAGTTAAGCGTTTTTCCAAAAGTGGCTTCTGATTCAGAGTGCATTTGAGACATCTTGCAATATGTAATAGAAAAAACAACATATAAAGCAAAATTGATCAAATTCCTTAAATGACAGTTTCAGGAATGGGAAAAAAATGCCAATGAACAAGCTTCTAGCAACCAGAAGCAATAAATAATGAGACTTAAATATTGTGGAGACAACAATGACGCTCGAAATTTTTTAGCGCCAAAAAAGCTGCCCACATTATTTGGCGCCTAAATGCTTTTGGCGCCAAAAATGGCGCCACATCCGGTAACGCCGACATTTTTTGGCGCAAAAACGTCAAAAAAATGACGCAACTTCCGGCGACACGTATGACGCCGGAAATTACAAGAAAATTTTTGCGCCAAGAAAGTCCGCGCCAAGAATGACGCAATAAAATGAAGCATTTTCAGCCCCCGCGAGTCTAACAGCCCACAGGAAAAAAAGCCAAATTTTAAGGTAAGAAAAAAACATAATTTATGTAAGAACTTACCTGATAAATTTATTTCTTTCATATTAGCAAGAGTCCATGAGCTAGTGACGTATGGGATATACATTCCTACCAGGAGGGGCAAAGTTTCCCAAACCTCAAAATGCCTATAAATACACCCCTCACCACACCCACAAATCAGTTTAACGTATAGCCAAGAAGTGGGGTGATAAGAAAAAAGTGCGAAAGCATAAAAAAATAAGGAATTGGAATAATTGTGCTTTATACAAAAAAATCATAACCACCACAAAAGGGTGGGCCTCGTGGACTCTTGCTAATATGAAAGAAATGAATTTATCAGGTAAGTTCTTACATAAATTATGTTTTCTTTCATGTAATTAGCAAGAGTCCATGAGCTAGTGACGTATGGGATAATGACTACCCAAGATGTGGATCTTCCACGCAAGAGTCACTAGAGAGGGAGGGATAAAATAAAGACAGCCAATTCCGCTGAAAATAATCCACACCCAAAATAAAGTTTAAATCTTATAATGAAAAAAAATAAAATTATAAGCAGAAGAATCAAACTGAAACAGCTGCCTGAAGTACTTTTCTACCAAAAACTGCTTCAGAAGAAGAAAACACATCAAAATGGAAGAATTTAGTAAAAGTATGCAAAGAAGACCAAGTGGCTGCTTTGCAAATCTGATCAACTGAAGCTTCATTCCTATACGCCCAGGAAGTAGAAACTGACCTAGTAGAATGAGCTGTAATCCTTTGAGGTGGAGTTTTACCCGACTCGACATAGGCATGATGAAACAAAGATTTTAACCAAGATGCCAAAGAAATGGCAGAAGCCTTCTGACCTTTCCTAGAACCGGAAAAGATAACAAATAGACTAGAAGTCTTTCGGAAATCCTTAGTAGCTTCAACATAATATTCCAAAGCTCTAACTACATCCAAAGAATGCAACGAGTTTTCCTTAGAATTCTTAGGATTAGGACACAATGAAGGAACCACAATTTCTCTACTAATGTTGTTAGAATTTACAACCTTAGGTAAAAATTTAAAAGAAGTTCGCAACACCGCCTTATCCTGATGAAAAATCAGAAAAGGAGACTCACAAGAAAGAGCAGATAATTCAGAAACTCTTCAAGCAGAAGAGATGGCCAAAAGAAACAAAACTTTCCAAGAAAGTAATTTAATGTCCAGCGAATGCATAGGTTCAAACGGAGGAGCTTGAAGAGCCCCCAGAACCAAATTCAAACACCAAGGAGGAGAGATTGACTTAATAACAGGTTTTATACGAGCCAAAGCTTGTACAAAACAATGAATATCAGGAAGACTAGCAATCTTTCTGTGAAAAAGAACAGAAAGAGCAGAGATTTGACCTTTCAAGGAACTTGCAGACAAACCTTATCCAAACCATCCTGAAGAAACTGTAAAATTCTAGGAATTCTAAAAGAATGCCAAGAAAAATGATGAGAAAAACACCAAGAAATGAAAATCTTCCAGACTCGATAATATATCTTCCTAGATACAGTTTTACGAACCTGTAACATAGTATTAATCACAGAGTCAGAGAAACCTCTATGATTGAGAATCAAGCGTTCAATCTCCATACCTTCAAATTTAAGGATTTGAGAACCTGATGGAAAAAAGGACCTTGCGATAGAAGGTCTGGTCTTAACGGAAGAGTCCACGGTTGGCAAGTGGCCATCCGGACAAGATCCGCATACCAAAACCTGTGAGGCCATGCTGTAGCCACCAGCAGAATAAACGAACGTTCCTTTAGAATCTTGGAAAAAGAACTATAGGCAGAAAGATATAAGCAGGATGATACTTCCAAGGAAGTGACAATGCATCCACTGCTTCCGCCTGAGGATCCCTGGATCTGGACAGATACCTGGGAAGCTTCTTGTTTAGATGAGAAGCCATCAGATCTATTTCTGGAAGTCCCCATATTTGAACAATCTGAAGAAATACCTCTGGGTGAAGAAACCATTCGCCCGGATGTAGTGTTTGGCGACTGAGATAATCCGCTTCCCAATTGTCTATACCTGGGATATGAACCGCAGAAATTAGACAGGAGCTGGATTCCACCCATACAAGTATTCGAGAGACTTCTTTCATAGCCAGAGGACTGTGAGTTCCTCCTTGATGATTGACATATGCCACGGTTGTGACATCGTCCGTCTAGAAACAAATGAACGACTCTCTCTTTAGAAGAGGCCACGACTGAAGAGCTCTGAAAATTGCACGGAGTTCCAAAAATGTTGATTGGTAATCTCACCTCCTGAGATTCCCAAACCCCTTGTGCTGTCAGAAACCCCCATACAGCTCCCCAACCTGTCAGATTTGCATCTGTTGAGATCACAGTCTAGGTTGGAAGAACAAAAAGAAGCCCCCTGAACTAAACGATGGTGATCTGTCCACCACGTCAGAGAGTGTCGAACAATCGGTTTTAAAGATATTAATTGAGATATCTTTGTATAATCCCTGCACCACTGGTTCAGCATACAGAGCTGAAGAGGTCGCATGTGAAAACGAGCAAAGGGAATCGAGTCCAATGCAGCAGTCATAAGACCTAGAATTTCCATGCATAAGGCTACCGAAGGGAATGATTGAGACTGAAGGTTTCGATAAGCTGAAACCAATTTCAGACGCCTCTTGTCCGTCAGAGACAGAATCGAGAACACTGAATCTATCAGGAAACCTAAAAAGGTTACCCTTGTCTGAGGAATCAAACAAACTTTTTGGTAAATTGATCCTCCAACCATGTTCTTGAAGAAACAACACTTATAAAATACTGGAAAGGTTCTTTCTAGAGAAAATGAGCAAAGGGAATTGAATCCAATGCTGTGGCCATAAGACCTAAAACTTCTATGCATATATAGCAACTGAAGGAAATAATAGAGACTAAAGGTACCGATAGACGGAACCCAATAACATTATCCCTTGTCTGATAGAGACAAGGACAGTGACACAAACTATCTGGAAACCTAAAAAAGGTGACCCTTGTGTCAGGAATCAAGAGCTTTAGAAAAGAAGATCCTCTAACTATGTCCTGAAGAGTAAGTGAATCATATGAGATTCCGCATCCTCAGAAAATAATCTGAATGAAAACAGAAAAATGAAAATATGCATTTATTGTATCTAATGAAAACAAATAATGCTATCAAAGACCATAAAAAGGCAAAATAGTTTGAATAAAACTCCAAAACCCGGTTCCTCAAAAGGAACTGGAAGAAATACCCCAGAAGATTACAGGTCTGAGCAGCGCTTGAACCCCATGGGTGCCCAGCCATGCTTCAACAGTACCCAAAACATATAGGACAGAAACACAGTTAAAGAAAGTGTTAGCCTTGCTGGAATAAAATCAAAGAAATTTGGACAAAATAAATTTCAAAGAAGCCTTAACCTGCCCCCTACCAGCCAAGCTGGAATACGGCACGTACATCGCAAAATTAGGGAGCTGATTTCGAACTCCAATTATAGACATGTTACTTGGGAAAGAACTCAGGAATTCGTTCCTTAATAAGAACAACCAAACTAGTATAAGCTTAAAGTTTTAGTCTTAGAACTCAACCTTGAAGCCCAGAGTAACAGTTAAGAATTGAATCCAATTATAAAACAAATAATTGATTATCTTAGAACAAAGGAAATATGGATTTTTTTATTTTTTTTTAAAAATCACAAAATTCTTCTAGCTAAAAAAGCTAAAGACATAGATTAACCCTCATTTGCGAAAATATTCAATAAAATGAAGACACAAATGAAATTATTAGCATGATAGTCCAGTTTAAAGGACCAGCCAATACAGTGGACTTGCATAATCAATAAATGTAAAACAACAAGACAAATGCAACAGCACCTAGTCTAGTAAATGTTGTCCCTTTAACAATGCTAAAATAAATCATAATCTGATACTTGATCTTAAAGTAAACAGAGAAAATGAAGCAATTGCAATATCCAAATAAATCACAGGACCAAGAAAAGTACCTGAAACTAAATAATTTTCCATAAATAAGATACAACTATCTAAAGGAAAATAAATACTATTTTGCTATAGAAACAATAGCATAACTAGTAGAATTAGAGATAGCCCCAATAAATTGGAGAACCCTCCAAATTGAGTTTAACTGCTGGCAAAGAATATAGTTTAAAACCTTTGAAGAAGGAATAAAAGAAAATTCTCAGCCTATTCTATTCCCTAGTATAGGGAATTGGAAAGAAAACCTCTAAAGAAATAAATAGGCAGAAATAATGTCAGCTAGTCTTAAAGAACTAGTTACCTTAATATCCAAAATAATCAACACCTTTTCAACAAAGAACAAATGTACTTTAATAATTGAAAAATAATAAAAAAGTAGATTTGTTAGTGTCAATATCTGATGAAGAAAATTTCTGAAAGAGAAAAAAACATCATCAGAGAAGGATAAATCAGTATGTTGTTGGTCATTTGAAACTTCAATAATTAAAAAAGAAGTGAAAAAGACCTAAAAATTTTATTAGAAGGCGCGAAGTCAGACAAAGCCTTTAACATAAAATCAGAAAAATATTTCTTATAAGTCTTCTAAATATTTCTTGTAAGAAAAGAAAATATATAAAGCATAAATACTAATGGATTCCGCATGTAAAAGTATAACATAATAACTTATTACAAACCATAGCTAAAGATAAACATTTATAACATTTAAAATAAATGAACTTAGCTTTGGTAGAACTGAAACTCAGTTAAGCGTTTTTCCAAAAGTGGCTTCTGATTCAGAGTCCATTTGAGACATCTTGCAATATGTAATAGAAAAAACAACATATAAAGCAAAATTGATCAAATTCCTTAAATGACAGTTTCAGGAATGGGAAAAAAAATGCCAATGAACAAGCTTCTAGCAACCAGAAGCAATAAATAATGAGACTTAAATATTGTGGAGACAACAATGACGCTCGAAATTTTTTAGCGCCAAAAAAGCCGCCCACATTATTTGGCGCCTAAATGCTTTTGGCGCCAAAAATGGCGCCACATCCGGTAACGCCGACATTTTTTGGCGCAAAAACGTCAAAAAAATGACGCAACTTCCGGCGACACGTATGACGCCGGAAATGACAAGAAAATTTTTGCGCCAAGAAAGTCCGCGCCAAGAATGATGCAATAAAATGAAGCATTTTCAGCCCCCGCGAGTCTAACAGCCCACAGGAAAAAAAGCCAAATTTTAAGGTAAGAAAAAAACATAATTTATGTAAGAACTTACCTGATAAATTAATTTCTTTCATATTAGCAAGAGTCCATGAGCTAGTGACGTATGGGATATACATTCCTACCAGGAGGGGCAAAGTTTCCCAAACCTCAAAATGCCTATAAATACACCCCTCACCACACCCACAAATCAGTTTAACGTATAGCCAAGAAGTGGGGTGATAAGAAAAAAGTGCGAAAGCATAAAAAATAAGGAATTGGAATAATTGTGCTTTATACAAAAAAATCATAACCACCACAAAAGGGTGGGCCTCGTGGACTCTTGCTAATATGAAAGAAATGAATTTATCAGGTAAGTTCTTACATAAATTATGTTTTCTTTCATGTAATTAGCAAGAGTCCATGAGCTAGTGACGTATGGGATAATGACTACCCAAGATGTGGATCTTCCACGCAAGAGTCACTAGAGAGGGAGGGATAAAGTAAAGACAGCCAATTCCGCTGAAAATAATCCACACCCAAAATAAAGTTTAAATCTTATAATGAAAAAAAATGAAATTATAAGCAGAAGAATCAAACTGAAACAGCTGCCTGAAGTACTTTTCTACCAAAAACTGCTTCAGAAGAAGAAAACACATCAAAATGGAAGAATTTAGTAAAAGTATGCAAAGAAGACCAAGTGGCTGCTTTGCAAATCTGATCAACTGAAGCTTCATTCCTATACGCCCAGGAAGTAGAAACTGACCTAGTAGAATGAGCTGTAATCCTTTGAGGTGGAGTTTTACCCGACTCGACATAGGCATGATGAAACAAAGATTTTAACCAAGATGCCAAAGAAATGGCAGAAGCCTTCTGACCTTTCCTAGAACCGGAAAAGATAACAAATAGACTAGAAGTCTTTCGGAAATCCTTAGTAGCTTCAACATAATATTCCAAAGCTCTAACTACATCCAAAGAATGCAACGAGTTTTCCTTAGAATTCTTAGGATTAGGACACAATGAAGGAACCACAATTTCTCTACTAATGTTGTTCGAATTTACAACCTTAGGTAAAAATTTAAAAGAAGTTCGCAACACCGCCTTATCCTGATGAAAAATCAGAAAAGGAGACTCACAAGAAAGAGCAGATAATTCAGAAACTCTTCAAGCAGAAGAGATGGCCAAAAGAAACAAAACTTTCCAAGAAAGTAATTTAATGTCCAGCGAATGCATAGGTTCAAACGGAGGAGCTTGAAGAGCCCCCAGAACCAAATTCAAACACCAAGGAGGAGAGATTGACTTAATAACAGGTTTTATACGAGCCAAAGCTTGTACAAAACAATGAATATCAGGAAGACTAGCAATCTTTCTGTGAAAAAGAACAGAAAGAGCAGAGATTTGACCTTTCAAGGAACTTGCAGACAAACCTTATCCAAACCATCCTGAAGAAACTGTAAAATTCTAGGAATTCTAAAAGAATGCCAAGAAAAATGATGAGAAAAACACCAAGAAATGAAAATCTTCCAGACTCGATAATATATCTTCCTAGATACAGTTTTACGAACCTGTAACATAGTATTAATCACAGAGTCAGAGAAACCTCTATGATTGAGAATCAAGCGTTCAATCTCCATACCTTCAAATTTAAGGATTTGAGAACCTGATGGAAAAAAGGACCTTGCGATAGAAGGTCTGGTCTTAACGGAAGAGTCCACGGTTGGCAAGTGGCCATCCGGACAAGATCCGCATACCAAAACCTGTGAGGCCATGCTGTAGCCACCAGCAGAATAAACGAACGTTCCTTTAGAATCTTGGAAAAAGAACTATAGGCAGAAAGATATAAGCAGGATGATACTTCCAAGGAAGTGACAATGCATCCACTGCTTCCGCCTGAGGATCCCTGGATCTGGACAGATACCTGGGAAGCTTCTTGTTTAGATGAGAAGCCATCAGATCTATTTCTGGAAGTCCCCATATTTGAACAATCTGAAGAAATACCTCTGGGTGAAGAAACCATTCGCCCGGATGTAGTGTTTGGCGACTGAGATAATCCGCTTCCCAATTGTCTATACCTGGGATATGAACCGCAGAAATTAGACAGGAGCTGGATTCCACCCATACAAGTATTCGAGAGACTTCTTTCATAGCCAGAGGACTGTGAGTTCTTCCTTGATGATTGACATATGCCACGGTTGTGACATCGTCCGTCTAGAAACAAATGAACGACTCTCTCTTTAGAAGAGGCCACGACTGAAGAGCTCTGAAAATTGCACAGAGTTCCAAAAATGTTGATTGGTAATCTCACCTCCTGAGATTCCCAAACCCCTTGTGCTGTCAGAAACCCCCATACAGCTCCCCAACCTGTCAGATTTGCATCTGTTGAGATCACAGTCTAGGTTGGAAGAACAAAAAGAAGCCCCCTGAACTAAACGATGGTGATCTGTCCACCACGTCAGAGAGTGTCGAACAATCGGTTTTAAAGATATTAATTGAGATATCTTTGTATAATCCCTGCACCACTGGTTCAGCATACAGAGCTGAAGAGGTCGCATGTGAAAACGAGCAAAGGGAATCGTGTCCAATGCAGCAGTCATAAGACCTAGAATATCCATGCATAAGGCTACCGAAGGGAATGATTGAGACTGAAGGTTTCGATAAGCTGAAACCAATTTCAGACGCCTCTTGTCCGTCAGAGACAGAATCGAGAACACTGAATCTATCAGGAAACCTAAAAAGGTTACCCTTGTCTGAGGAATCAAACAAACTTTTTGGTAAATTGATCCTCCAACCATGTTCTTGAAGAAACAACACTTATAAAATACTGGAAAGGTTCTTTCTAGAGAAAATGAGCAAAGGGAATTGAATCCAATGCTGTGGCCATAAGACCTAAAACTTCTATGCATATATAGCAACTGAAGGAAATAATAGAGACTAAAGGTACCGATAGACGGAACCCAATAACATTATCCCTTGTCTGATAGAGACAAGGACAGTGACACAAACTATCTGGAAACCTAAAAAAGGTGACCCTTGTGTCAGGAATCAAGAGCTTTAGAAAAGAAGATCCTCTAACTATGTCCTGAAGAGTAAGTGAATCATATGAGATTCCGCATCCTCAGAAAATAATCTGAATGAAAACAGAAAAATGAAAATATGCATTTATTGTATCTAATGAAAACAAATAATGCTATCAAAGACCATAAAAAGGCAAAATAGTTTGAATAAAACTCCAAAACCCGGTTCCTCAAAAGGAACTGGAAGAAATACCCCAGAAGATTACAGGTCTGAGCAGCGCTTGAACCCCATGGGTGCCCAGCCATGCTTCAACAGTACCCAAAACATATAGGACAGAAACACAGTTAAAGAAAGTGTTAGCCTTGCTGGAATAAAATCAAAGAAATTTGGACAAAATAAATTTCAAAGAAGCCTTAACCTGCCCCCTACCAGCCAAGCTGGAATACGGCACGTACATCGCAAAATTAGGGAGCTGATTTCGAACTCCAATTATAGACATGTTACTTGGGAAAGAACTCAGGAATTCGTTCCTTAATAAGAACAACCAAACTAGTATAAGCTTAAAGTTTTAGTCTTAGAACTCAACCTTGAAGCCCAGAGTAACAGTTAAGAATTGAATCCAATTATAAAACAAATAATTGATTATCTTAGAACAAAGGAAATATGGATTTTTTTATTTTTTTTTAAAAATCACAAAATTCTTCTAGCTAAAAAAGCTAAAGACATAGATTAACCCTCATTTGCGAAAATATTCAATAAAATGAAGACACAAATGAAATTATTAGCATGATAGTCCAGTTTAAAGGACCAGCCAATACAGTGGACTTGCATAATCAATAAATGTAAAACAACAAGACAAATGCAACAGCACCTAGTCTAGTAAATGTTGTCCCTTTAACAATGCTAAAATAAATCATAATCTGATACTTGATCTTAAAGTAAACAGAGAAAATGAAGCAATTGCAATATCCAAATAAATCACAGGACCAAGAAAAGTACCTGAAACTAAATAATTTTCCATAAATAAGATACAACTATCTAAAGGAAAATAAATACTATTTTGCTATAGAAACAATAGCATAACTAGTAGAATTAGAGATAGCCCCAATAAATTGGAGAACCCTCCAAATTGAGTTTAACTGCTGGCAAAGAATATAGTTTAAAACCTTTGAAGAAGGAATAAAAGAAAATTCTCAGCCTATTCTATTCCCTAGTATAGGGAATTGGAAAGAAAACCTCTAAAGAAATAAATAGGCAGAAATAATGTCAGCTAGTCTTAAAGAACTAGTTACCTTAATATCCAAAATAATCAACACCTTTTCAACAAAGAACAAATGTACTTTAATAATTGAAAAATAATAAAAAAGTAGATTTGTTAGTGTCAATATCTGATGAAGAAAATTTCTGAAAGAGAAAAAAACATCATCAGAGAAGGATAAATCAGTATGTTGTTGGTCATTTGAAACTTCAATAATTAAAAAAGAAGTGAAAAAGACCTAAAAATTTTATTAGAAGGCGCGAAGTCAGACAAAGCCTTTAACATAAAATCAGAAAAATATTTCTTATAAGTCTTCTAAATATTTCTTGTAAGAAAAGAAAATATATAAAGCATAAATACTAATGGATTCCGCATGTAAAAGTATAACATAATAACTTATTACAAACCATAGCTAAAGATAAACATTTATAACATTTAAAATAAATGAACTTAGCTTTGGTAGAACTGAAACTCAGTTAAGCGTTTTTCCAAAAGTGGCTTCTGATTCAGAGTCCATTTGAGACATCTTGCAATATGTAATAGAAAAAACAACATATAAAGCAAAATTGATCAAATTCCTTAAATGACAGTTTCAGGAATGGGAAAAAAAATGCCAATGAACAAGCTTCTAGCAACCAGAAGCAATAAATAATGAGACTTAAATATTGTGGAGACAACAATGACGCTCGAAATTTTTTAGCGCCAAAAAAGCCGCCCACATTATTTGGCGCCTAAATGCTTTTGGCGCCAAAAATGGCGCCACATCCGGTAACGCCGACATTTTTTGGCGCAAAAACGTCAAAAAAATGACGCAACTTCCGGCGACACGTATGACGCCGGAAATGACAAGAAAATTTTTGCGCCAAGAAAGTCCGCGCCAAGAATGATGCAATAAAATGAAGCATTTTCAGCCCCCGCGAGTCTAACAGCCCACAGGAAAAAAAGCCAAATTTTAAGGTAAGAAAAAAACATAATTTATGTAAGAACTTACCTGATAAATTAATTTCTTTCATATTAGCAAGAGTCCATGAGCTAGTGACGTATGGGATATACATTCCTACCAGGAGGGGCAAAGTTTCCCAAACCTCAAAATGCCTATAAATACACCCCTCACCACACCCACAAATCAGTTTAACGTATAGCCAAGAAGTGGGGTGATAAGAAAAAAGTGCGAAAGCATAAAAAATAAGGAATTGGAATAATTGTGCTTTATACAAAAAAATCATAACCACCACAAAAGGGTGGGCCTCGTGGACTCTTGCTAATATGAAAGAAATGAATTTATCAGGTAAGTTCTTACATAAATTATGTTTTCTTTCATGTAATTAGCAAGAGTCCATGAGCTAGTGACGTATGGGATAATGACTACCCAAGATGTGGATCTTCCACGCAAGAGTCACTAGAGAGGGAGGGATAAAGTAAAGACAGCCAATTCCGCTGAAAATAATCCACACCCAAAATAAAGTTTAAATCTTATAATGAAAAAAAATGAAATTATAAGCAGAAGAATCAAACTGAAACAGCTGCCTGAAGTACTTTTCTACCAAAAACTGCTTCAGAAGAAGAAAACACATCAAAATGGAAGAATTTAGTAAAAGTATGCAAAGAAGACCAAGTGGCTGCTTTGCAAATCTGATCAACTGAAGCTTCATTCCTATACGCCCAGGAAGTAGAAACTGACCTAGTAGAATGAGCTGTAATCCTTTGAGGTGGAGTTTTACCCGACTCGACATAGGCATGATGAAACAAAGATTTTAACCAAGATGCCAAAGAAATGGCAGAAGCCTTCTGACCTTTCCTAGAACCGGAAAAGATAACAAATAGACTAGAAGTCTTTCGGAAATCCTTAGTAGCTTCAACATAATATTCCAAAGCTCTAACTACATCCAAAGAATGCAACGAGTTTTCCTTAGAATTCTTAGGATTAGGACACAATGAAGGAACCACAATTTCTCTACTAATGTTGTTCGAATTTACAACCTTAGGTAAAAATTTAAAAGAAGTTCGCAACACCGCCTTATCCTGATGAAAAATCAGAAAAGGAGACTCACAAGAAAGAGCAGATAATTCAGAAACTCTTCAAGCAGAAGAGATGGCCAAAAGAAACAAAACTTTCCAAGAAAGTAATTTAATGTCCAGCGAATGCATAGGTTCAAACGGAGGAGCTTGAAGAGCCCCCAGAACCAAATTCAAACACCAAGGAGGAGAGATTGACTTAATAACAGGTTTTATACGAGCCAAAGCTTGTACAAAACAATGAATATCAGGAAGACTAGCAATCTTTCTGTGAAAAAGAACAGAAAGAGCAGAGATTTGACCTTTCAAGGAACTTGCAGACAAACCTTATCCAAACCATCCTGAAGAAACTGTAAAATTCTAGGAATTCTAAAAGAATGCCAAGAAAAATGATGAGAAAAACACCAAGAAATGAAAATCTTCCAGACTCGATAATATATCTTCCTAGATACAGTTTTACGAACCTGTAACATAGTATTAATCACAGAGTCAGAGAAACCTCTATGATTGAGAATCAAGCGTTCAATCTCCATACCTTCAAATTTAAGGATTTGAGAACCTGATGGAAAAAAGGACCTTGCGATAGAAGGTCTGGTCTTAACGGAAGAGTCCACGGTTGGCAAGTGGCCATCCGGACAAGATCCGCATACCAAAACCTGTGAGGCCATGCTGTAGCCACCAGCAGAATAAACGAACGTTCCTTTAGAATCTTGGAAAAAGAACTATAGGCAGAAAGATATAAGCAGGATGATACTTCCAAGGAAGTGACAATGCATCCACTGCTTCCGCCTGAGGATCCCTGGATCTGGACAGATACCTGGGAAGCTTCTTGTTTAGATGAGAAGCCATCAGATCTATTTCTGGAAGTCCCCATATTTGAACAATCTGAAGAAATACCTCTGGGTGAAGAAACCATTCGCCCGGATGTAGTGTTTGGCGACTGAGATAATCCGCTTCCCAATTGTCTATACCTGGGATATGAACCGCAGAAATTAGACAGGAGCTGGATTCCACCCATACAAGTATTCGAGAGACTTCTTTCATAGCCAGAGGACTGTGAGTTCCTCCTTGATGATTGACATATGCCACGGTTGTGACATCGTCCGTCTAGAAACAAATGAACGACTCTCTCTTTAGAAGAGGCCACGACTGAAGAGCTCTGAAAATTGCACGGAGTTCCAAAATGTTGATTGGTAATCTCACCTCCTGAGATTCCCAAACCCCTTGTGCTGTCAGAAACCCCCATACAGCTCCCCAACCTGTCAGATTTGCATCTGTTGAGATCACAGTCTAGGTTGGAAGAACAAAAAGAAGCCCCCTGAACTAAACGATGGTGATCTGTCCACCACGTCAGAGAGTGTCGAACAATCGGTTTTAAAGATATTAATTGAGATATCTTTGTATAATCCCTGCACCACTGGTTCAGCATACAGAGCTGAAGAGGTCGCATGTGAAAACGAGCAAAGGGAATCGAGTCCAATGCAGCAGTCATAAGACCTAGAATTTCCATGCATAAGGCTACCGAAGGGAATGATTGAGACTGAAGGTTTCGATAAGCTGAAACCAATTTCAGACGCCTCTTGTCCGTCAGAGACAGAATCGAGAACACTGAATCTATCAGGAAACCTAAAAAGGTTACCCTTGTCTGAGGAATCAAACAAACTTTTTGGTAAATTGATCCTCCAACCATGTTCTTGAAGAAACAACACTTATAAAATACTGGAAAGGTTCTTTCTAGAGAAAATGAGCAAAGGGAATTGAATCCAATGCTGTGGCCATAAGACCTAAAACTTCTATGCATATATAGCAACTGAAGGAAATAATAGAGACTAAAGGTACCGATAGACGGAACCCAATAACATTATCCCTTGTCTGATAGAGACAAGGACAGTGACACAAACTATCTGGAAACCTAAAAAAGGTGACCCTTGTGTCAGGAATCAAGAGCTTTAGAAAAGAAGATCCTCTAACTATGTCCTGAAGAGTAAGTGAATCATATGAGATTCCGCATCCTCAGAAAATAATCTGAATGAAAACAGAAAAATGAAAATATGCATTTATTGTATCTAATGAAAACAAATAATGCTATCAAAGACCATAAAAAGGCAAAATAGTTTGAATAAAACTCCAAAACCCGGTTCCTCAAAAGGAACTGGAAGAAATACCCCAGAAGATTACAGGTCTGAGCAGCGCTTGAACCCCATGGGTGCCCAGCCATGCTTCAACAGTACCCAAAATATATAGGACAGAAACACAGTTAAAGAAAGTGTTAGCCTTGCTGGAATAAAATCAAAGAAATTTGGACAAAATAAATTTCAAAGAAGCCTTAACCTGCCCCCTACCAGCCAAGCTGGAATACAGCACGTACATCGCAAAATTAGGGAGCTGATTTCGAACTCCAATTATAGACATGTTACTTGGGAAAGAACTCAGGAATTCGTTCCTTAATAAGAACAACCAAACTAGTATAAGCTTAAAGTTTTAGTCTTAGAACTCAACCTTGAAGCCCAGAGTAACAGTTAAGAATTGAATCCAATTATAAAACAAATAATTGATTATCTTAGAACAAAGGAAATATGGATTTTTTTTTTTTTTTTAAAAATCACAAAATTCTTCTAGCTAAAAAAGCTAAAGACATAGATTAACCCTCATTTGCGAAAATATTCAATAAAATGAAGACACAAATGAAATTATTAGCATGATAGTCCAGTTTAAAGGACCAGCCAATACAGTGGACTTGCATAATCAATAAATGTAAAACAACAAGACAAATGCAACAGCACCTAGTCTAGTAAATGTTGTCCCTTTAACAATGCTAAAATAAATCATAATCTGATACTTGATCTTAAAGTAAACAGAGAAAATGAAGCAATTGCAATATCCAAATAAATCACAGGACCAAGAAAAGTACCTGAAACTAAATAATTTTCCATAAATAAGATACAACTATCTAAAGGAAAATAAATACTATTTTGCTATAGAAACAATAGCATAATTAGTAGAATTAGAGATAGCCCCAATAAATTGGAGAACCCTCCAAATTGAGTTTAACTGCTGGCAAAGAATATAGTTTAAAACCTTTGAAGAAGGAATAAAAGAAAATTCTCAGCCTATTCTATTCCCTAGTATAGGGAATTGGAAAGAAAACCTCTAAAGAAATAAATAGGCAGAAATAATGTCAGCTAGTCTTAAAGAACTAGTTACCTTAATATCCAAAATAATCAACACCTTTTCAACAAAGAACAAATGTACTTTAATAATTGAAAAATAATAAAAAAGTAGATTTGTTAGTGTCAATATCTGATGAAGAAAATTTCTGAAAGAGAAAAAAACATCATCAGAGAAGGATAAATCAGTATGTTGTTGGTCATTTGAAACTTCAATAATTAAAAAAGAAGTGAAAAAGACCTAAAAATTTTATTAGAAGGCGCGAAGTCAGACAAAGCCTTTAACATAGAATCAGAAAAATATTTCTTATAAGTCTTCTAAATATTTCTTGTAAGAAAAGAAAATATATAAAGCATAAATACTAATGGATTCCGCATGTAAAATTATAACATAATAACTTATTACAAGCCATAGCTAAAGATAAACATTTATAACATTTAAAATAAATGAACTTAGCTTTGGTAGAACTGAAACTCAGTTAAGCGTTTTTCCAAAAGTGGCTTCTGATTCAGAGTCCATTTGAGACATCTTGCAATATGTAATAGAAAAAACAACATATAAAGCAAAATTGATCAAATTCCTTAAATGACAGTTTCAGGAATGGGAAAAAAATGCCAATGAACAAGCTTCTAGCAACCAGAAGCAATAAATAATGAGACTTAAATATTGTGGAGACAACAATGACGCTCGAAATTTTTTAGCGCCAAAAAAGCCGCCCACATTATTTGACGCCTAAATGCTTTTGGCGCCAAAAATGGCGCCACATCCGGTAACGCCGACATTTTTTGGCGCAAAAATGTCAAAAAAATGACGCAACTTCCGGCGACACGTATGACGCCGGAAATGACAAGAAAATTTTTGCGCCAAGAAAGTCCGCGCCAAGAATGACGCAATAAAATGAAGCATTTTCAGCCCCCGCGAGTCTAACAGCCCACAGGAAAAAAAGCCAAATTTTAAGGTAAGAAAAAAACATAATTTATGTAAGAACTTACCTGATAAATTAATTTCTTTCATATTAGCAAGAGTCCATGAGCTAGTGACGTATGGGATATACATTCCTACCAGGAGGGGCAAAGTTTCCCAAACCTCAAAATGCCTATAAATACACCCCTCACCACACCCACAAATCAGTTTAACGTATAGCCAAGAAGTGGGGTGATAAGAAAAAAGTGCGAAAGCATAAAAAATAAGGAATTGGAATAATTGTGCTTTATACAAAAAAATCATAACCACCACAAAAGGGTGGGCCTCGTGGACTCTTGCTAATATGAAAGAAATGAATTTATCAGGTAAGTTCTTACATAAATTATGTTTTCTTTCATGTAATTAGCAAGAGTCCATGAGCTAGTGACGTATGGGATAATGACTACCCAAGATGTGGATCTTCCACGCAAGAGTCACTAGAGAGGGAGGGATAAAATAAAGACAGCCAATTCCGCTGAAAATAATCCACACCCAAAATAAAGTTTAAATCTTATAATGAAAAAAAATGAAATTATAAGCAGAAGAATCAAACTGAAACAGCTGCCTGAAGTACTTTTCTACCAAAAACTGCTTCAGAAGAAGAAAACACATCAAAATGGAAGAATTTAGTAAAAGTATGCAAAGAAGACCAAGTGGCTGCTTTGCAAATCTGATCAACTGAAGCTTCATTCCTATACGCCCAGGAAGTAGAAACTGACCTAGTAGAATGAGCTGTAATCCTTTGAGGCGGAGTTTTACCCGACTCGACATAGGCATGATGAAACAAAGATTTTAACCAAGATGCCAAAGAAATGGCAGAAGCCTTCTGACCTTTCCTAGAACCGGAAAAGATAACAAATAGACTAGAAGTCTTTCGGAAATCCTTAGTAGCTTCAACATAATATTTCAAAGCTCTAACTACATCCAAAGAATGCAACGAGTTTTCCTTAGAATTCTTAGGATTAGGACACAATGAAGGAACCACAATTTATCTACTAATGTTGTTAGAATTCACAACCTTAGGTAAAAATTTAAAAGAAGTTCGCAACACCGCCTTATCCTGATGAAAAATCAGAAAAGGAGACTCACAAGAAAGAGCAGATAATTCAGAAACTCTTCTAGCAGAGATGGCCAAAAGAAACAAAACTTTCCAAGAAAGTAATTTAATGTCCAGCGAATGCATAGGTTCAAACGGAGGAGCTTGAAGAGCCCCCAGAACCAAATTCAAACTCCAAGGAGGAGAGATTGACTTAATAACAGGTTTATACGAGCCAAAGCTTGTACAAAACAATGAATATCAGGAAGACTAGCAATCTTTCTGTGAAAAAAAGAGCAGAAAGAGCAGAGATTTGACCATTCAAGGAACTTGCAGACAAACCTTATCCAAACCATCCTGAAGGAACTGTAAAATTCTAGGAATTCTAAAAGAATGCCAAGAAAAATGATGAGAAAAACACCAAGAAATGAAAATCTTCCAGACTCGATAATATATCTTCCTAGATACAGTTTTACGAGCCTGTAACATAGTATTAATCACAGAGTCAGTATAAGCTTAAAGTTTTAGTCTTAGAACTCAACCTTGAAGCCCAGAGTAACAGTTAAGAATTGAATCCAATTATAAAACAAATAATTGATTATCTTAGAACAAAGGAAATATTTTTTTTTTTTTTTTTTTTTTTAAAATCACAAAATTCTTCTAGCTAAAAAAGCTAAAGACATAGATTAACCCTCATTTGCGAAAATATTCAATAAAATGAAGACACAAATGAAATTATTAGCATGATAGTCTAGTTTAAAGGACCAGCCAATACAGTGGACTTGCATAATCAATAAATGCAAAACAACAAGACAAATGCAACAGCACCTAGTCTAGTAAATGTTGTCCCTTTAACAATGCTAAAATAAATCATAATCTGATACTTGATCTTAAAGTAAACAGAGAAAATGAAGCAATTGCAATATCCAAATAAATCACAGGACCAAGAAAAGTACCTGAAACTAAATAATTTTCCATAAATAAGATACAACTATCTAAAGGAAAATAAATACTATTTTGCTATAGAAACAATAGCATAATTAGTAGAATTAGAGATAGCCCCAATAAATTGGAGAACCCTCCAAATTGAATTTAACTGCTGGCAAAGAATATAGTTTAAAACCTTTGAAGAAGGAATAAAAGAAAATTCTCAGCCTATTCCATTCCCTAGAATATGGAATTGGAAAGAAAACCTCTAAAGAAATAAATAGGCAGAAATAATGTCAGCTAGTCTTAAAGAACTAGATACCTTAATATCCAAAAAAAATCAACACCTTTTCAACAAAGAACAAATGTACTTTAATAATTGAAAAATACATCATCAGAGAAGAGCTAGTGACGTATGGGATATACATTCCTACCAGGAGGGGCAAAGTTTCCCAAACCTCAAAATGCCTATAAATACACCCCTCACCACACCCACAAATCAGTTTTACAAACTTTGCCTCCTGTGGAGGTGGTGAAGTAAGTTTGTGGTAGATTCTACGTTGATATGCGCTCCGCAGCAGGTTGGAGCCCAGTTTTCCTCTCAGCGTGCAGTGAATGTCAGAGGGATGTGAAGAGAGTATTGCCTATTTGAATTCAATGATCTCCTTCTACGGGGTCTATTTCATAGGTTCTCTGTTATCGGTCGTAGAGATTCATCTCTTACCTCCCTTTTCAGATCGACGATATACTCTTATATATACCATTACCACTACTGATTCTCGTTTCAGTACTGGTTTGGCTTTCTACTACATGTAGATGAGTGTCCTGGGGTAAGTAAGTTATTTTTGTGACACTCTAAGCTATGGTTGGGCACTTTTATATAAAGTTCTAAATATTTGTGTTAAAACATTTATTTGGGGGGCGTGTCCAAGCAGCGTTCTGAATAGGACGCACACTCTGGGAGCTCTGAGCAGAAGTCTCGATAATCCGCCGATTATTGGCAAATAACAGCAAGAATAAAAGCACAGAATTTAAAGGCACCATAGCTCAGTCACTTGTGGCCCTTTATTAGTTTTTCTAGCTGTACGTATGACGCTGGGCCTGCAGATTGGAACATAAAGGCCTAAGGCGGCGGCCTACTGATAGGCATTCACCTCCCCCCCGGGAAGAGCCGGGTTATCGGTGCTGTCAGGGACTTTGGCTTACCGAATCTCTTCATTCTACATCACCATCCGGACACTAAACCAACCCATTGCTGGGCATCACGTGGTTGGTGTGGGACACTTAGGAGTGGGAATGCAACAATATACTAATATGGGGGACGGGGTGAAGGAGACAGACTCGTCATATCTTGTGGTCCTCCCTGCAAAGCTGGAATCCCTTATAATTCGGCTGATTGAAAGGGCTCCATATGACTACCTACTGAGCCGACTTGAAATGAAGAGAGAGACTGATTCTCAACCGTATGAACATCCAGAGCCAATGCAACAATGCAGCTCCGATGTAATACTCCTTACAACAAGGGCTGCAGATAGCCCGGGGCAATACCTCCTGACACTGGACACATACGGCGAGGAACTGAATAAGATGGAGGACATACAATACATCATACCGGCACACGGAGAGGCCTCTCAGCAAGGCACAGATCAGATTAAGCTATCTACTTCAAATGGAGTCTTACGATACGCAGGTCTTTGTGAAGTGCGGACGCCATCTTTGCAGACTCGTTCAGTGAACTTTCAGGCAGACTGCAGAAAAACAGATCTCTCCCCAACGCTTCTACACTCAGATCGGGGTAAATTACTACATGAGACATCTTCTGAATCAAAGTCAGCCAATCGAGCCCTACTACAAAGCTTTCTCCCACAGCACCCAATCCTGCCCGAAAAGACTGAGGGTTATTTTTTTATTGGTACTCGACACAGGGCAATAGAGGGGAAAAAGAAGAACTCAGAGGGATAAGTACTATCTGTTACACCACATATTTACACTTGGGAATAAGTGCATTATTCCAAGAGAGGAAGGAATAGGAGTGAATTGAGTTTTCTTTTCAAGTTCCACATGTTAGAACTCATGTTACAGTTAAAGGTCTCATAGACTCACATAGAACGTTTCATTATTAAACGGAGCAAAGGCTCTATAAGTTAGCGGTAAATTACTACCCTCATGTTGCTCCGGAGTTTTGCAGAGATTATATTGTTAACCTCTTTAGTGTGCTGTTTGTTTTATTTATTGTATAAGGGAGGGGCTTTTTCCCTTGAAATCCAAGCCATTATTGCACTGTTGGGTATGATGCCTTAGGATCAGCAATGATCTGTTTAATGGGTGCACATTTCCACATTTAGTTACTTTACCTGCCTTGCCATAATGTTACCCAGGACAGTTAGATATCTGACACTTAACGACTCTTTACATTCATTGATGTTTAGCGATTTTTGCATTTTATTACAGCATATTGGAAATCAAAGATCACCTTACTGAAGGGCTGGGATTTTCTTTTGTAAAATATTCCCTAACAAAAGGAACACACCAGATGTGCTAGGATAACATAAATCTTCTTGACTAACACCTCACATCCAGGTTTAAGATACAGGCGCATAACAGGAACTTTTAATGCCCATAACGTGTCATAGTATAAGATTGACCTGTAGATCCTTCTCCTAGGCTGGGTCTCGACTCAGCTGCCTACGGCCGGGGCAGCGGTTGAGAACTAAGCTTTCACAAGCTATCTAGGCATTAATGTATATCTCTATAGGCTTTACAGCACTTTCCAATACCAAAAACTGCAAACTTGGATGCTAGCATTGCTTATAAACCCTCATCCAACCTCCTTTCATATTAACATCTTGGGTCCCGCTCAATCAGGTGTCTGTTTTGCCTGACTTTTGTTTCAAACAAGGTCCGGATTTGGCAATAACATCTCTCTGACTACATTGAATTTATTATTTTAACAATACCTTTTTTATTATATATAGATGTTGTTTATCTTTGTATGTTTATTTTCATTGTTATCTCAATGTAATCCCTGAACGTACATAAGAACAATTCATTAGGTCCAAGAGTGACCTGTCTCAGCATAACAGGGGGTAAAAATGAGGACTATAATTGTTTAAATGCGCCTTACTTCAAGTATGTTGTGAATATTTGACACTTTGCTTATATATGTTTTCTGTAAGTTTTTATTTTTTCTCTGGTCCTCAATAAAAGATTAAAAAAAAAACAAAAACATTTATTTGCCTTAATTCAGGATGTTCAATATTCCTTATTTCAGACAGTCAGTTTCATTATTTGGGATAATGCATTTGAATAATCAATTTTTTTCTTACCTTAAAATTTGACTTTTTTTCCCTGTGGGCTGTTAGGCTCGCGGGGGCTGAAAATGCTTCATTTTATTGCGTCATTCTTGGCGCAGACTTTTTTGGCGCAAAAAATGTCTTTGTTATTTCCGGCGTCATACTTGTCACCGGAAGTTGCGTCATTTTTGACGTTTTTTGCGCCAAAAGTGTCGGCGTTACCGGATGTGGCGTCATTTTTGCCGCCAAAAGCATTTAGGCGCCAAATAATGTGGGCGTCTTTTTTGGCGCTAAAAAATATGGGCGTCATTATTGTCTCCACATTATTTAAGTCTCATTGTTTATTGCTTCTGGTTGCTAGAAGCTTGTTCACTGGCATTTTTTCCCATTCCTGAAACTGTCATTTAAGGAATTTGATCAATTTTGCTTTATATGTTGTTTTTTCTATTACATATTGCAAGATGTCCCAGATTGACCCTGAATCAGAAGATACTTCTGGAAAATCGCAGCCTGATGCTGGATCTACCAAAGTTAAGTGTATTTGCTGTAAACTTGTGGTATCTGTTCCTCCAGCTGTTGTTTGTAATGAATGTCATGACAAACTTGTTAATGCAGATAATATTTCCTTTAGTAATGTTACATTACCTGTTGTTGTTCCATCAACATCTAATACTCAGAGTGTTCCTGTTAACATAAGAGATTTTGTTTCTAAATCCATTAAGAAGGCTATGTCTGTTATTCCCCTTTCTAGTAAACGTAAAAGGTCTTTTAAAAATTCTCATTTTTCAGATGAATTTTTAAATGAACATCATCATTCTGATTCTGATAATGATTCCTCTGGTTCAGAGGTTTCTGTTTCAGAGGTTGATGCTGATAAATCTTCATATTTGTTCAAAATTGAATTTATTTGTTCTTTACTTAAAGAAGTCTTAATTGCATTAGAAAGAGAGGATTCTGGTCCTCTTGATACTAAATCTAAAAGTTTAAATAAGGTTTTTAAATCTCCTGTAGTTATTCCAGAAGTTTTTCCTGTCCCTGATGCTATTTCTGAAGTAATCTCCAGGGAATGGAATAATTTGGGTAATTCATTTACACCTTCTAAACGTTTTAAGCAATTATATCCTGTGCCATCTGACAGATTAGAGTTTTGGGACAAAATCCCTAAGGTTGATGGGGCTATCTCTACTCTTGCTAAGCGTACTACTATTCCTACGGCAGATAGTACCTTCCTTTAAGGATCCTTTAGATAGGAAAATTGAATCCTTTCTGAGAAAAGCTTACTTATGTTCAGGTAATCTTCTTAGACCTGCTATATCTTTAGCGGATGTTGCTGCAGCTTCAACTTTTTGGTTAGATGCTTTAGCGCAACAAGTAACAGATCATAATTCTCATAGCATTGTTAATCTTCTTCAACATGCTAATAATTTTATTTGTGATGCCATCTTTGATATCATTAGGGTTGATGTTAGGTATATGTCTCTAGCTATTTTAGCTAGAAGAGCTTTATGGCTTAAAACTTGGAATGCTGATATGTCTTCTAAGTCAACTTTGCTTTCCCTTTCTTTCCAGGGTAATAAATTATTTGGTTCACAGTTGGATTCTATTATTTCAACTGTTACTGGAGAGAAAGGAACTTTTTTACCACAGGATAAAAAATCTAAAGGTAAATTTAGGTCTAATAATCGTTTTCGTTCCTTTCGTCACAATAAGGAACAAAAGCCTGATCCTTCCCCTACAGGAGCGGTATCAGTTTGGAAACCATCTCCAGTCTGGAATAAATCCAAGCCTTTTAGAAAGCCAAAGCCAGCTCCCAAGTCCACATGAAGGTGCGGCCCTCATTCCAGCCCAGCTGGTAGGGGGCAGATTACGATTTTTCAAAGAAATTTGGATCAATTCAATTCACAATCTTTGGATTCAGAACATTGTTTCAGAAGGGTACAGAATAGGCTTCAAGATAAGGCCTCCTGCAAGAAGATTTTTTCTTTCCCGTGTCCCAGTAAATCCAGTGAAGGCTCAAGCATTTCTGAAATGTGTTTCAGATCTAGAGTTGGCTGGAGTAATTATGCCAGTTCCAGTTCTGGAACAGGGGCTGGGGTTTTACTCAAATCTCTTCATTGTACCAAAGAAGGAGAATTCCTTCAGACCAGTTCTGGATTTAAAAATATTGAATCATTATGTAAGGATACCAACATTCAAAATGGTAACTATAAGGACTATTCTGCCTTTTGTTCAGCAAGGGCATTATATGTCCACAATAGATTTACAGGATGCATATCTGCATATTCCGATTCATCCAGATCACTATCAGTTTCTGAGATTCTCTTTCCTAGACAAGCATTACCAGTTTGTGGCTCTGCCATTTGGCCTAGCAACAGCTCCAAGGATTTTTACAAAGGTTCTTGGTGCCCTTCTGTCTGTAATCAGAGAACAGGGTATTGTGGTATTTCCTTATTTGGACAATATCTTGGTACTTGCTCAGTCTTCACATTTAGCAGAATCTCATACGAATCAACTTGTATTGTTTCTTCAAGATCATGGTTGGAGGATCAATTTACCGAAAAGTTCATTGATTCCTCAGACAAGGGTAACCTTTTTAGGTTTCCAGATAGATTCAGTGTCCATGACTCTGTCTCTGACAGACAAGAGACGTCTAAAATTGGTTTCAGCTTGTCGAAACCTTCAGTCTCAATCATTCCCTTCGATAGCCTTATGCATGGAAATTCTAGGTCTTATGACTGCTGCATCGGACGCGATCCCCTTTGCTCGTTTTCACATGCGACCTCTTCAGCTTTGTATGCTGAACCAGTGGTGCAGGGATTATACAAAGATATCGCAATTGATATCTTTAAAACCGATTGTACGACACTCTCTGACGTGGTGGACAGATCACCATTGTTTAGTTCAGGGGGCTTCTTTTGTTCTTCCAACCTGGACTGTGATTTCAACAGATGCAAGTCTGACAGGTTGGGGAGCTGTTTGGGGGTCTCTGACAGCACAAGGGGTTTGGGAATCTCAGGAGGCGAGATTACCAATCAATATTTTGGAACTCCGTGCAATTTTCAGAGCTCTTCAGTCGTGGCCTCTTCTAAAGAGAGAGTCGTTCATTTGTTTTCAGACGGACAATGTCACAACTGTGGCATATATCAATCATCAAGGAGGGACTCACAGTCCTCTGGCTATGAAAGAAGTATCTCGAATACTGGTATGGGCGGAATCCAGCTCCTGTCTAATTTCTGCGGTTCATATCCCAGGTATAGACAATTGGGAAGCGGATTATCTCAGTCGCCAAACGTTACATCCGGGAGAATGGTCTCTTCACCCAGAGGTATTTCTTCAGATTGTTCAAATGTGGGGTCTTCCAGAAATAGATCTGATGGCTTCTCATCTAAACAAGAAGCTTCCCAGGTTTCTGTCCAGATCCAGGGATCCTCAGGCGGAAGCAGTGGATGCATTGTCGCTTCCTTGGAAGTATCATCCTGCCTATATCTTTCCGCCTCTAGTTCTTCTTCCAAGAGTAATTTCCTAGATTCTGAAGGAATGCTCGTCTGTTCTGCTGGTGGCTCCAGCATGGCCTCACAGGTTTTGGTATGTGGATCTTGTCCGGATGGCCACTTGCCAACTGTGGACTCTTCCGTTAAGACCAGACCTTCTGTCGCAAGGTCCTTTTTTCCATCAGGATCTCAAATCTTTAAATTTAAAGGTATGGAGATTGAACGCTTGATTCTCAGTCAAAGAGGTTTCTCTGACTCTGTGATTAATACTATGTTACAGGCTCGTAAATATGTATCTAGGAAGATATATTATCGAGTCTGGAAGATTAATATTTCTTGGTGTCTTTCTCATCATTTTTCCTGGCATTCTTTTAGAATTCTGAGAATTTTACAGTTTCTTCAGGATGGTTTGGATAAAGGTTTGTCTGCAAGTTCCTTGAAAGGACAAATCTCTGCTCTTTCTGTTCTTTTTCACAGAAAGATTGCTAATCTTCCTGATATTCATTGTTTTGTACAAGCTTTGGTTCGTATAAAACCTGTTATTAAGTCAATTTGTCCTCCTTGGAGTTTGAATTTGGTTCTGGGGGCTCTTCAAGCTCCTCCGTTTGAACCTATGCATTCACTGGACATTAAATTACTTTCTTGGAAAGTTTTGTTTCTTTTGGCCATCTCTTCGGCTAGAAGAGTTTCTGAATTATCTGCTCTTTCTTGTGAGTCTCCATTTCTGATTTTTCATCAGGATAAGGCGGTGTTGCGAACTTCTTTTAAATTTTTACCTAAGGTTGTGAATTCTAACAACATTAGTAGAGAAATTGTGGTTCCTTCATTGTGTCCTAATCCTAAGAATTCTAAGGAGAGATCATTGCATTTTTTGGATGTAGTTAGAGCTTTGAAATATTATGTTGAAGCTACTAAGAATTTCCGAAAGACTTCTAGTCTATTTGTTATCTTTTCCCGTTCTAGGAAAGGTCAGAAGGCCTCTGCCATTTCTTTGGCATCTTGGTTGAAATCTTTAATTCATCATGCTTATGTCGAGTCGGGTAAAACTCCGCCTCAAAAGATTACAGCTCATTCTACTAGGTCAGTTTCTACTTCCTGGGCGTTTAGGAATGAAGCTTCGGTTGATCAGATTTGCAAAGCAGCAACTTGGTCTTCTTTGCATACTTTTACTAAATTCTACCATTTTGATGTGTTTTCTTCTTCTGAAGCAGTTTTTGGTAGAAAAGTTCTTCAGGCAGCTGTTTCAGTTTGATTCTTCTGCTTATAATTTCAGTTTTTTTCATTATAAGATTTAAACTTTATTTTGGGTGTGGATTATTTTCAGCGGAATTGGCTGTCTTTATTTTATCCCTCCCTCTCTAGTGACTCTTGCGTGGAAGATCCACATCTTGGGTATTCATTATCCCATACGTCACTAGCTCATGGACTCTTGCTAATTACATGAATAAAAACATAATTTATGTAAGAACTTACCTGATAAATTCATTTCTTTCATATTAGCAATAGTCCATGAGGCCCACCCTTTTTGTGGTGGTTATGATTTGTTTTGTATAAAGCACAATTTTTCCAATTCCTTATTTTTTATGCTTTCGCACTTTTGTCTTATCACCCCACTTCTTGGCTATGCGTTAAACTGATTTGTGGGTGTGGTGAGGGGTGTATTTATAGGCATTTTGAGGTTTGGGAAACTTTGCCCCTCCTGGTAGGAATGTATATCCCATACGTCACTAGCTCATGGCTCTTGCTAATATGAAAGAAATGAATTTATCAGGTAAGTTCTTACATAAATTATGTTTTTAATTAGATGGTATTATTACGAGTGTAACTGTACTTTGTAATGTATTTTTGATGTGTTTTGCATTTTTTATGTTTCACAAAACAGTTAAAGGGACACTGTACCCAAATTTTTTCTTTCGTGATTCAGATAAAGCATGAAATTTTAAGCAACTTTCTAATTTATTCCTATTATCAAATTTTCTTCATTCTCTTGGTATCTTTATTTGAAATGCAAGAATGTAAGTTTAGATGCCGGCCCATTTTTGGTGAACAACCTGGGTTGTCCTTGCTGATTGGTGGATAAATTTATCCACCAATAAAAAATTGCTGTCCAGAGTACTGAAACCAAAAAAAAGCTTAGATGCCTTCTTTTTCAAATAATGATAGCAAGAGAACGAAGAAAAATTGATAATATGAGTAAATTAGAAATTTGCTTAAAATTGCATGCTCTTTCTGAATTACAAAAGAAAAAATTTGGGTTCAGTGTCCCTTTAACCAGAGCTCTGAAGTTGCGGTAATCATTCTAGTGTAAATTGCGTTTGCGCTTAAGCGATCGCATTTATGTTCAACTTGTAATACCAGCGGTAAGCCCGACAAGCTCAAACCCCCGCAATAAACCCCTTATTGCTCAGGCACAAATAATAGCGCTCCACTTTTAATCTGGCCCAATATAGGGCAAATTTTTGCATTTTTTTGTGTGTTACGAGGGGCCTTATATTTAAGATTTTCTGAAAGCCTCACTAATTATAGAGCCGCCCCTGTAAAAACATCAGATCCTTTCAAGTGTAACATATGGCTGACAATAGCTAACTACAATAGAATGGATTGACCTCGCATTCTATTGGCTGATCGGAACAGCCAATAGAATGCAAGGTCAATCCGATTGGCTGATTGAAGTTCAATCCGATTGGCTGATCCAATCTGACTGGCTGATTGCATCAGCCAATCAGATTTTTCCTACCTTAATTCCGATTGGCTGAATCCTATCAGCCAATCGGAATTAGAGGGACGCCATCTTGGATGACGTCATTTAAAGGAACCTTCTTTCGGCCTTAGGACATCGTAAGAAGAGGATGGCTCCGCGTCGGATGGATTCAAGATGGCTCCGCTCCGGTTGATTGAAGATTGAAAATGCCGCTTGGATGAAGACATCTGCCGTTTGGAGGACCTCTACTGCCCCGATCGGATGAAGACTTCTGCCGCTCCGGATGTACACTTCTGGCCCATCGGTGCCCGGCTGGGTGAACACGGCTCCAGGTAGGGTGGTCTTCAGGGGGGGTAGTGTTAGGTTTTTTTAAGGGGGGATCGGGTGGGTTTTAGAGTAGGGGTATGTGGGTAATGTTGGGGGGGTATTGTATTTTTATTTACAGGTAAAAGAGCTGATTACTTTGAGGCAATGCCCCGCAAAAAGCCCTTTTAAGGGCTGGTAAAAGAGCTGATTACTTTGTAATTTAGGATAGGGTAGGGCATTTTATTATTTTGGGGGGCTTTTTTATTTTATTAGGGGGCTTAGATTAGGTGTAATTAGTTTAAATTTATTGTAATTTTTTTATTTTCTGTAATTTAGTGTTTGTTTTTTGTATTATAGTTTAGTTTATTTAATTGTATTTTAGTTTACATAATTGTAGGTAATTTATTTAATTAGTTTAATGATAGTGTAGTGTTAGGTGTATTTGTAACTTAGGATTTATTTTACAGGTAATTTTGTAATTATTTTAACTAGGTAGCTATTAAATAGTTATTAACTATTTAATAGCTATTGTACCTAGTTATAATAAATACAAAGTTGCCTGTAAAATAAATATAAATCCTAAAATAGCTACAATGTAACTATTAGTTATATTGTAGCTATATTAGGGTTTATTTTATAGGTAAATATTTAGTTTTAAATAGGATTAATTTATTTAATTATAGTAAATTTAGTTCGTTTAATTTATATTATATTTAACTTAGGGGGGTGTTAGGGTTAGACTTAGGTTTAGGGGTTAATAACTTTATTATAGTAGCTGCGACGTTGGGGGCGGAAGATTAGGGGTTAATAATTGTAGGTAGGTGGCGGCGATGTTAGGGAGGGCAGATTAGGGGTTAATAAAATTTATTAGAGTGTTTGCGAGGCGGGAGTGCGGCGGTTTAGGGGTTAATGCATTTATTATAGTGGCGGCGATGTCCGGTAGGCAGATTAGGGGTTAATAAGTGTAGGTAGGTGGTGGTGGCGACGTTGGGGGGGGGGCAGATTAGGGGGTAATAAATATAATGTAGGTGTCAGCGATGTTAGGTGCAGCAGATTAGGGGTTCATAGGTAAAATGTAGGTGGCGGCAGTGTCCGGAGCGGCAAATTAGGGGTTAATAATATAATGTAGGTGTCAGCGATAGCGGCAGATTAGGGGTTAATAAGTGTATGGTTAGGGGTGTTTAGACCCGGGGTTCATGTTAGGTGTAGACTTATAGAGTGTTTCCCCATAGGAAACAATGGGGCTGCGTTTTTGTTTTTGCAGGTGTTAGTTTTTTTTCCAGCCAGCTCAGCCCCATTGTTTCCTATGGGGATATCGTGCACGAGCACGTTTTTCCAGCTTACCGCTACCGTAGGCAACGCTAAAATTGAGGGTTGAAGTGGATCTAAATTATGCTCAACGTTCCCTTTTCTGAGGCTAACGCAGCCATTCAGACAACTCGTAATACCAGCGTTGTCTTAAGGGTGCGCTGGAAAAAAAAAAGACTTGTTAGCACCGCGGGTCTTTACCGGCAAAACTCTATATCTATGCCTATGTTTCTATGACTGAAGAAGGTAAAGATAAAAAAAAGTATAGAACAGAAACCTGTGCACAAATATCAGATCCACAGATCATCATTTAGTAATCTTATAGTCTCCTACAGTCATAGCATATAAAGCTACTCCTATAAAGTACAGCAGGGCCTTATAGTAAGGGGGGCCTGATGTAGATTCTGTGAGAATCAGTGACAGACATCAACCTTTGCATGTTGGGCTTAAGGAGGAGGCGTATTGATAACAGATGGCAAACTGCAGAGGTTGTAGCTCTTCCAGGCTGCTGCACCATCACAAATATATGTAACCTTCCACGCCCCATCTCTAAAATATTTTCTTTGCAATTGAAAATTTCACTTTGCTTTTTGTAAAGTTGGGGTGAAACCAATAACTGGAAATAGGGGTATTCATTGTTTTGAATAAAACGTCACATCCCTCATGTGCCCCAAACAGTCCTCAGAGCATTTTTTGAAAACACTTAGGGCAAGATTACAAGTCGCGCAGGAAATCAGTTGCGAAAACACCACACTCATTTTGGCTTTTTCGCATTTGGGGTTGCACAGCTATTACAAGCTGCAAATAACTTAAAGGGACATTCCGGTCAAAATTGAATTGCACATAGATGAATTACATATTTTAATAGAAACATATTTGCAATATACACGTACTGGCAAAAATGCTTCTAGTAAAAGTTATCACTGTTTTAGTGTAAACATTTTTCTCTGCACGTGCATGTGAAGCATAGCTAGATGTTCTCAGTGTAACAGCATTTTAAATACTGCAGCCGCTAAAAGCACCAGTGGGGCTTGTCAGCAATTAACAAATTGAGTCATTAACATATGGTACAAGCACCTTAGGCTCTCTGAGCAAGTGCTGTGTTTAAAATGCTGGTGCACGGTGCATACTTAAATACACATTTGAAACTGCTATAGCTTTTATAAGAAGCATTTTTGCTAATACATAATTATTACAAAAATGCTTCTATTCAAAACTGAAATGCATCCATGTGGATTCTAATTAAGGCTGGAATGTCCCTTTAATTTGCATGCGCGTTAAACTGCATAATCCAAACAGCCAAATTGCGTTTGCGTTCACGTATTCCCCATAGAAGTCAATAGAGAAGAAGAAATAGAAAATAACACAAAAAAACGTAATATGTTGCGCAAAGCTCTTTATGTATTCTCCTGGAAAAGTGTACATGAAAAACAGAATTTATGTTTACCTGATAAATTACTTTCTCCAACGGTGTGTCCGGTCCACGGCGTCATCCTTACTTGTGGGATATTCTCTTCCCCAACAGGAAATGGCAAAGAGCCCAGCAAAGCTGGTCACATGATCCCTCCTAGGCTCCGCCTACCCCAGTCATTCGACCGACGTAAAGGAGGAATATTTGCATAGGAGAAACCATATGATACCGTGGTGACTGTAGTTAAAGAAAATAAATTATCAGACCTGATTAAAAAACCAGGGCGGGCCGTGGACCGGACACACCGTTGGAGAAAGTAATTTATCAGGTAAACATAAATTCTGTTTTCTCCAACATAGGTGTGTCCGGTCCACGGCGTCATCCTTACTTGTGGGAACCAATACCAAAGCTTTAGGACACGGATGAAGGGAGGGAGCAAATCAGGTCACCTAAATGGAAGGCACCACGGTTTGCAAAACCTTTCTCCCAAAAATAGCCTCAGAAGAAGCAAAAGTATCAAACTTGTAAAATTTGGTAAAAGTGTGCAGTGAAGACCAAGTCGCTGCCCTACATATCTGATCAACAGAAGCCTCGTTCTTGAAGGCCCATGTGGAAGCCACAGCCCTAGTGGAATGAGCTGTGATTCTTTCAGGAGGCTGCCGTCCGGCAGTCTCATAAGCCAATCTGATGATGCTTTTAATCCAAAAAGAGAGAGAGGTAGAAGTTGCTTTTTGACCTCTCCTTTTACCAGAATAAACAACAAACAAGGAAGATGTTTGTCTAAAATCCTTTGTAGCATCTAAATAGAATTTTAGAGCGTGAACAACATCCAAATTGTGCAACAAACGTTCCTTCTTTGAAACTGGATTCGGACACAAAGAAGGCACGACTATCTCCTGGTTAATGTTTTTGTTAGAAACAACTTTCGGAAGAAAACCAGGTTTAGTACGTAAAACCACCTTATCTGCATGGAAAACCAGATAAGGAGGAGAACACTGCAGAGCAGATAATTCTGAAACTCTTCTCGCAGAAGAAATTGCAACCAAAAACAAAACTTTCCAAGATAATAACTTAATATCAACGGAATGCAAGGGTTCAAACGGAACCCCCTGAAGAACTGAAAGAACTAAGTTGAGACTCCAAGGAGGAGTCAAAGGTTTGTAAACAGGCTTGATTCTAACCAGAGCCTGAACAAAGGCTTGAACATCTGGCACAGCTGCCAGCTTTTTGTGAAGTAACACAGACAAGGCAGAAATCTGTCCCTTCAAGGAACTTGCCGATAATCCTTTCTCCAATCCTTCTTGAAGAAAGGATAGAATCTTAGGAATCTTTACCTTGTTTCAAGGGAATCCTTTAGATTCACACCAACAGATATATTTTTTCCATATTTTGTGGTAAATTTTTCTAGTTACAGGCTTTCTGGCCTGAACAAGAGTATCAATAACAGAATCTGAGAACCCTCGTTTTGATAAGATCAAGCGTTCAATCTCCAAGCAGTCAGCTGGAGTGAGACCAGATTCGGATGTTCGAACGGACCTTGAACAAGAAGGTCTCGTCTCAAAGGTAGCTTCCATGGTGGAGCCGATGACATATTCACCAGATCTGCATACCAAGTCCTGCGTGGCCACGCAGGAGCTATCAAGATCACCGACGCCCTCTCCTGATTGATCCTGGCTACCAGCCTGGGGATGAGAGGAAACTGCGGGAATACATAAGCTAGTTTGAAGGTCCAAGGTGCTACTAGTGCATCTACTAGAGTCGCCTTGGGATCCCTGGATCTGGACCCGTAGCAAGGAACCTTGAAGTTCTGACGAGAGGCCATCAGATCCATGTCTGGAATGCCCCACAATTGAGTAATTTGGGCAAAGATTTCCGGATGGAGTTCCCACTCCCCCGGATGTAATGTCTGACGACTCAGAAAATCCGCTTCCCAATTTTCCACTCCTGGAATGTGGATTGCAGACAGGTGGCAGGAGTGAGTCTCCGCCCATTGAATGATTTTGGTCACTTCTTCCATCGCCAGGGAACTCCTTGTTCCCCCCTGATGGTTGATGTACGCAACAGTCGTCATGTTGTCTGATTGAAACCGTATGAACTTGGCCTTTGCTAGCTGAGGCCAAGCCTTGAGAGCATTGAATATCGCTCTCAGTTCCAGAATATTTATCGGTAGAAGAGATTCTTCCCGAGACCAAAGACCCTGAGCTTTCAGGGGTCCCCAGACCGCGCCCCAGCCCATCAGACTGGCGTCGGTCGTGACAATGACCCACTCTGGTCTGCGGAAGGTCATCCCTTGTGACAGGTTGTCCAGGGACAGCCACCAACGGAGTGAGTCTCTGGTCCTCTGATTTACTTGAATCGTCGGAGACAAGTCTGTATAGTCCCCATTCCACTGACTGAGCATGCACAGTTGTAATGGTCTTAGATGAATGCGCGCAAAAGGAACTATGTCCATTGCCGCTACCATCAAACCTATTACTTCCATGCACTGCGCTATGGAAGGAAGAGGAACGGAATGAAGTGTTTGACAAGAGTTTAGAAGTTTTGTTTTTCTGGCCTCTGTCAGAAAAATCCTCATTTCTAAGGAGTCTATTATTGTTCCCAAGAAGGGAACCCTTGTTGACGGAGATAGAGAACTCTTTTCTACGTTCACTTTCCATCCGTGAGATCTGAGAAAGGCCAGGACTATGTCCGTGTGAGCCTTTGCTTGAGGAAGGGACGACGCTTGAATCAGAATGTCGTCCAAGTAAGGTACTACTGCAATGCCCCTTGGTCTTAGTACCGCTAGAAGGGACCCTAGTACCTTTGTGAAAATCCTTGGAGCAGTGGCTAATCCGAAAGGAAGTGCCACGAACTGGTAATGCTTGTCCAGGAATGCGAACCTTAGGAACTGATGATGTTCCTTGTGGATAGGAATATGTAGATACGCATCCTTTAAATCCACCGTGGTCATGAATTGACCTTCCTGGATGGAAGGAAGAATTGTTCGAATAGTTTCCATTTTGAACGATGGAACCTTGAGAAACTTGTTTAGGATCTTGAGATCCAAGATTGGTCTGAACGTTCCCTCTTTTTTGGGAACTACGAACAGATTGGAGTAGAACCCCATCCCTTGTTCTCCTAATGGAACAGGATGAATCACTCCCATTTTTAACAGGTCTTCTACACAATGTAAGAATGCCTGTCTCTTTATGTGGTCTGAAGACAATTGAGACCTGTGGAACCTCCCCCTTGGGGGAGGCCCCTTGAATTCCAGAAGATAACCTTGGGAGACTATTTCTAGTGCCCAAGGATCCAGAACATCTCTTGCCCAAGCCTGAGCGAAGAGAGAGAGTCTGCCCCCCACCAGATCCGGTCCCGGATCGGGGGCCAACATTTCATGCTGTCTTGGTAGCAGTGGCAGGCTTCTTGGCCTGCTTTCCCTTGTTCCAGCCTTGCATTGGTCTCCAGGCTGGATTGGCTTGAGAAGTATTACCCTCTTGCTTAGAGGACGTAGCACTTGGGGCTGGTCCGTTTCTACGAAAGGGACGAAAATTAGGTTTATTTTTGGCCTTGAAAGACCTATCCTGAGGAAGGGCGTGGCCCTTACCCCCAGTGATATCAGAGATAATCTCTTTCAAGTCAGGGCCAAACAGCGTTTTCCCCTTGAAAGGAATGTTAAGCAATTTGTTCTTGGAAGACGCATCCGCTGACCAAGATTTCAACCAAAGCGCTCTGCGCGCCACAATAGCAAACCCAGAATTTTTCGCCGCTAACCTAGCCAATTGCAAAGTGGCGTCTAGGGTGAAAGAATTAGCCAATTTGAGAGCACGGATTCTGTCCATAATCTCCTCATAAGGAGGAGAATCACTATCGATCGCCTTTTCTAGCTCATCGAACCAGAAACACGCGGCTGTAGTGACAGGGACAATGCATGAAATTGGTTGTAGAAGGTAACCTTGCTGAACAAACATCTTTTTAAGCAAACCTTCTAATTTTTTATCCATAGGATCTTTGAAAGCACAACTATCTTCTATGGGTATAGTGGTGCGTTTGTTTAAAGTAGAAACCGCCCCCTCGACCTTGGGGACTGTCTGCCATAAGTCCTTTCTGGGGTCGACCATGGGAAACAATTTTTTAAATATGGGGGGAGGGACGAAAGGTATACCGGGCCTTTCCCATTCTTTATTTACAATGTCCGCCACCCGCTTGGGTATAGGAAAAGCTTCTGGGGGCCCCGGGACCTCTAGGAACTTGTCCATTTTACATAGTTTCTCTGGGATGATCAAATTCTCACAATCATCCAGAGTGGATAACACCTCCTTAAGCAGAGCGCGGAGATGTTCCAACTTAAATTTAAATGTAATCACATCGGGTTCAGCTTGTTGAGAAATTTTCCCTGAATCTGAAATTTCTCCCTCAGACAAAACCTCCCTGGCCCCCTCAGACTGGTGTAGGGGCATATCAGAACCATTATCCTCAGCGTCCTCATGCTCTTCAGTATCTAAAACAGAGCAGTCGCGCTTACGCTGATAAGTGGGCATTTTGGCTAAAATGTTTTTGATAGAATTATCCATTACAGCCGTTAATTGTTGCATAGTAAGGAGTATTGGCGCGCTAGATGTACTAGGGGCCTCCTGAGTGGGCAAGACTGGTGTAGACGAAGGAGGGAATGATGCAGTACCATGCTTACTCCCCTCACTTGAGGAATCATCTTGGGCATCATTTTCAGTGTCACATAAATCACATCTATTTAAATGAGAAGGAACCTTGGCTTCCCCACATTCAGAACACAGTCTATCTGGTAGTTCAGACATGTTAAACAGGCATAAACTTGATAACAAAAAGTACAAAAAACGTTTTAAAATAAAACCGTTACTGTCACTTTAAATTTTAAACTGAACACACTTTATTACTGCAATTGCGAAAAAGTATGAAGGAATTGTTCAAAATTCACCAAAATTTCACCACAGTGTCTTAAAGCCTTAAAAGTATTGCACACCAAATTTGGAAGCTTTAACCCTTAAAATAACGGAACCGGAGCCGTTTTTATCTATAACCCCTTTACAGTCCCTGGTATCTGCTTTGCTGAGACCCAACCAAGCCCAAAGGGGAATACGATACCAAATGACGCCTTCAGAAAGTCTTTTTTATGTATCAGAGCTCCTCACACAAGCGACTGCATGTCATGCTTCTCAAAAACAAGTGCGCAATACCGGCGCGAAAATGAGGCTCTGCCTATGATTAGGGAAAGCCCCTAGAGAATAAGGTGTCTAAAACAGTGCCTGCCGATATTATTTTACAAAAATACCCATATTAAATGATTCCTCAAGGCTAAATATGTTATATATGAATCGATTTAGCCCAGAAAATGTCTACAGTCTTAACAAGCCCTTGTGAAGCCCTTATTTACTCTGTAATAAAAAT